>NC_034590.1:41140215-41143443 GCF_900095145.1 Mus pahari | reverse complement strand
GCCTCTGCCTCTGCCTCTGCCTCTGCCTCTGCCTCTGCCTCTGCCTCTGCCTCTGCCTCTGCCTCTGCCTCTGCCTCTGCCTCTCCCTCTGCCTCTTTCAACAAATCCTACTGGAGAGCACCACCACAACTGGCCACTAGAATCTTTAGGGATATTGTGTAAGATCTCTGAGCACACATGATTATGAATTCCTGTTTCCAATATGAGGGGAACACCTATATATTTTGTATATATTTTTCTTTCAATTTTTCATTTGTAAGTTTAATTACGTTTGGTTTTTTCCTACCTTTTGTTTGTTGAGTATTTTTTAGTATAAAAATATCTTTAATTTTCCCTATATTTTAACTTAATATTTCTTGAGACCTTTATACATGAAAAATTCACACACACACACACACACACACACACACACACACACACACACACACACACACAATCAGTCCTATATCATGATCCACACTTCAACTTCTCCCATGTCCATACTTGTCAAGCCCTTTAAGCACCTGAGCAAAAATGACCATTTCCTGCTTTCCTTGACCAGTTAACATACATTATTGTGAATTAAACCATTTTCCTTCATTGTTTACTTTGGGTAGAGGTGATTATTTTATTTTCTTACTTCAACTTGCTTGGGCTTGATTTATTCTATTTTATAACTCTTCAAAATATAAAATTAAGTAGTCATTTTAAGACATTTCCCATCTTTTAATTGAAATATTTATGGCTATATTTGTCTCTATGAGAACTGCTTTTGGCTTTTTTCCAAATGGTTTGGTATATCTTGTTTTCATTTTTATTCATCTTCAAGTGTTTTCTGATTTATCTTGTGATTTATATTTATCCAGTAATTGTGACTATGCTATTCAAATTTCATAGTTTTAAAAGACTTCCCAATATATTCATATTATTGAATTCTGACTTTACTTCACTACATTTGGATAGAATAATTTATGTGATATTTATGCTGTAATTCTGTCAAGACTTAACTTGTAGCCTAATTTGTGATCTATTCCTGAAAACACCCTAGGGGCACATGAGAAGAAAATCTATCCTATGAGGTTACATCTAATGTCCTGTTGGCTTCTCATTGTTTAAGTCCTCTTTTTCATGACTTATGTTCTGTCACCATGTAAAATTCATTACTTAGAGTACAAATGTAATATTTACACAAAGTAAAAGGCATTAATATTAGGCATAAAAAATACAGCATTTATAGATAACAGTATCATATACATGACCTCAGCTACCTTCTTAGAGGCATGGAGAACCACTGGGGCTACAACATTTTTCTCTATTTTCTATTTCTATTGTTTTAATAAAATCTAGTCCTGTACTTATAATCACAGTGATCCTCCATATATAATAATATATATATATATATATATATATATATATATATATATGTATATATTAAAAATTTCAATTAAGATACAATGGTATTATTTCCCTCTTCCATGTCATTCCTACAGCTGCCCCATGTCCCTTCCTATCCCTTCCAAGATGCCTTCCCTCCCTTCAAACTAATGGCCTTTTTTGATTATTTTCATTACACACACATAAATGCATGAACATATAGATACAACCTGTTGAATCTATTTTGTAAGGATTCTGGGTATATGATTTCAGAGCTGATTACTGTGTTAGATAACCAGTTAGGGGCTCAGCCACACACTGGATTCAAATCACTTCTGCCTTCCCTCTACCTCCTCCAACTAAAACTCTCTCTCTCTCTCTCTCTCTCTCTCCCTCTCTCTCTCTTACTCCCCCTCCCTCCCTCCTTCCCTCTCTCTCTCTCTGTGTCTCTCTGTCTCTCTCTCTGTGTCTCTCTCTGTCTCTGTCTCTCTGTGTGTGTGTGTGTATGCATGTGTGTGTGTGTGTGTATGCATGTGTGTGTGTATGTGTGTGTGTGTGTGTGTGTGTGTGTGTGTGTGTCCAAGGTTAATGACGTGGGATTTGGCAACCTATGAAGGAGTTTGTACTTGGAGGAATCTGATTCTTTTTCTCTCAACAGCCATTAACTGCTCTTTGTCTAGGACCTGGACCATGTGGAATTTCCCATCTGATTGGCATGTCAACTGTTGTCAATGTGTTGTTTTTGTTCAGGCAACCATACTGTTGATAGCTCATGAGTACAATTTTCCTGTTATGTCTAGGGGGAAAGATCTGTCAATGGGTCTCATTGGCCTCAGGTTCTTTCTCCTTCCTCATCTCCTTATCCCTCCTCAAAGAATTTTCTTTCTACAATAGATGAAGCATATTAATGAAACACATATCTGTTAAAAATGCAGAGAATAAATAATTCAGGGTAGGGATGACTAATCCAGGCCGATCTATCTGTAATGCAACCCTAAACCTAAGATTCAGGGACAATCCATGTCCTTCCATTGGAATATTTAATTTATTTACGCTGAAACTTAATGGCTGTCTTTATGAGTAACTTTAGCCTATATTTTTCACATGTCTTATAGTATTTATATTCCTCATTCCAGAGTTAAGTTTTGTGTTTATTTTAATTTTTGTGAAAACCCTTGTGATTTGTCCTTATGGGCTTTCACATGTATTGTAACTACATTTTCTCTGATGATGAAAATGCATCTTCAACAAATGGTGCTTGCTCAACTGGTGGTTATCATGTAGAAGAATGTGAACTGATCCATTCTTATCTCCTGGTACTAAGGTCAAGTCTAAGTAGATCAAGGAACTCCACATAAAATAGAGACACTGAAACTTATAGAGGAGAAAGTAGGAAAAAGCCTCAAAGATATGGGCACAGAGGAAAAATTCTTGAACAGAACAGCAATGGCTTATGCTGTAAGATTGAGAATTGACAAATGGGACCTCATAAAATCGCAAAGCTTCTGTAAGGCAAAAGACACTGTCAACAAGACAAAAAGGTCACCAACAGATTGGGAAAGGATCTTTACCAATCCTAAATCTGATAGGGGACTAATATCGATATATACAAAGAACTCAAGAGATTGGCCTCTAGAAAATTAAATAACCCCATTAAAAATGGGGTACAGAGCTAAACAAAGAATTCTCAACTGAGGAATACCAAATGGCTGAGAAGCACCTGAAAAAATGTTCAGCATACTTAATCATCAGGGAAATGCAAATCAAAACAACCCTGAGATTTCACCTCACACCAGTCAGAATGGCTAAGATCAAAAATTCAGGTGACAGCAGATGCTGGCAAGGATGTGGAGAAAGAGGAACTCTCCTGCATTG
>NC_034590.1:41069749-41134362 GCF_900095145.1 Mus pahari | reverse complement strand
ACACAGACACACAGACACACAGAGACAGACACACAGAGACAGAAAGAGAGAGAATTGTCATAACTCAGAAAGAGATCAGATTTAAGAGTTGCAGAAGAAAAATCATCCAGAATGTAGGGGGAAAGGGAAAACAACTCTATGGTAGGGGGTGCAGGGGCTGCCCAGCAGGTAAAAGGGCATCAAGATAAAACATAGATTTAGAAGGTGTTAAGCCAGGAATACGAAACATATGCTAGCCACAGGGAGGATTAGACATGCCCAGCCATTGATTTAGTCAAGGCATATCAAAATTAGCTAGCGCACACGGGTGCACACGTATATCTTTCATTCGCAAATCCAGAGAACTCTTAGGCAGGTGGAGCTGCCAGGTGCCAAAGCGGATACCACAACATATACTAGTAACATTATACAAACCGGATAGGCTATATGAGATATTAGAGGTAAAACTAAAAATGTGGACTCTCCATCTTTGAAAAACATAGTAAATTTTTATGTTGTTACACAGGGATATGCAAGTAAATACCACCCGTCAATGTTTACTTCCTGTTGCTATGATAAAACACTATCCAAACTGAACCCGGGGTGGGGGGGAAGGAGGACTTATTTCAGTTCACACTTCCAACTCACAGTACATAAATGAGAACAGTTGGGCTGGTCAAGGCAAGAATCTACAGGCAGTAACTGAAGTAGAAACCATGGAGTCAAGAATGCTAATTGGCTTGCTTCCTCTGACTTGCTCAGAAGGCTTTCTTATTCAGCACAGACCTGAGTGACTAGGCATGGTGCGCCCCACAATGGGCTGGACCCCACTACATTAATTAGCCATCAAGGAAATGCTCCCCACAAACTTACCACAAGACAATTTAATGGAAACAGTTCCTCAACTGAGATTTCTTCACATGAATGTCAAGTCCACAACCAGGATTAATTATCACACCATCTTAGCTCAAGAATAAAGAGGACTCGAAAGTTCTTTTTTTACTGTGTTAAATGATATAATTTTGCCTTTGGGCAGTAATAGTAATAGATAGCAATAATTAATGTAGCCCACTGTTAGACTTATGAAGAATGTGTACAAGAGCACAAACTATTTTCATGTATTGAAGCAATCAGTGGTAGCATTTGTGCTAAAATAATGTCTGTGTTCTTTCTCATACTTTGCATGTTTCACTATTTAGTAGATGCATTTTTGCTTATTTTCTTTTTTAATGAATATTTTATGTATTTACATTTCAAATGTTATCCCCTTTCCCAGTTTCCCCTCCGGAAAACCCCTGTCTCATTCCCTCTTCCCCTGCTTCTATGAAGGTGCTCACCCACCCACCCATTCCCCCCTCCTTGCCCGGGCATTTCCCTACACCTGGGCCTTCCCAGGACCAAGGGCCTCTACTCCCATTGATGTCTGACAAGGCTATCCTCTGCTATATTTGCAGTTGGAGCCATGGGTCCCTCTGTGTATACTCTTTGGTTGGCAGTTTAGTCCTTGGAAACCCTGGGGGTCTGGTTGGTTGATATTGTTGTTCTTCCTATGGACTGCAAACCCCTTCAGCTCTTTCAGTCCTTTCTCTAGCTCCTCCATTGGGTACACTTTAATTTCAAAATTCACTTACATATAGAATTCTACAAGAATAACTGCTCAGAATACGGTGCAAAAAACCAGATATTAATTATATTTCTGGGGAATTATTTCAGTAGTAACTTCCTGACCAAGAAAAAAATTTTTTTACATTTTTTCTGACTAATAGCTTGTTGATTTTTCTTTCTCTCATTGTTGGATTACATTTTTCACTCTGTCTGTGGAGTCTTCAGTTTAGTAGCTGGGAGGAGTTTCAAGAAGTCATGGCAGTGCCAGAGATAAACAGACAAGCTCTTATAAACTTCAGTTGTATCCTGATTTTATTTCATGTTTCAGTGTTAGGTATACCATAGTAGGGCTTTTTTTGACCTTTAGTTAAAAAAAAAAAATACAAAAAGTAGGTCTTTGTTGTCCTAAAACTGCTCCTAGTGCATTCACTGCATGCCAGCACAGATCCCCATGATTCAGATCTTTTGCCTAGTCCCTTCACATCCCCTTGTGAACAGTGGGAGCTGTAAGGTGAGGCAGCCAAAGCCTTTTCACACCAAACCACCAGAAAATCAGCCAAGGAAAGCTACAAATTCCAAATCCCTGAAGAATGAATACATCTTCAAATGCATGCTGAGCTCACAATCCCTGTAATCACTAAAAATAGAAACTAGTTTATGTTTTTATTTTCAACACCCAACACCACAATTGCTTGTCCTTTTGGGCTTCTTAGATTAGATTATTGACTAAACTAAGATCTACAGGTTCTTTACTCTGAAGGCCAGAGCTCCAGTGATGGTGAAATCCTTTGTCATTTTCTTCACGCCAGTTGCCCCACATCTTGGGGCTATGCTCTCCTTGCTTCTCTTGTTCATGTATACCTGACCACACTGCCTTTATCAGCTTCTTCCAGCCCTGTAAATCTGAATTTATGTCGAGTCTTCACCTTCTTGTACCTAATCTCTGTTTTGTTCTTTTCCTGGCTTCTAAATTCAGGTTTGTTTGTTTGTTTGTTTGTTTATGTAAGTTTTTTGTCTTAACTAATACTTTTAAATTTCACTGACTGTTTTTGCCACCCACTCCACTCCTAATCCCTACAGCTCTACTGGTCATCTGTCCTCCTTTTCAATAAAAAACAAAACAAAACAAACATATGAACAGCAGCAGCAACAACAACAAAAACCTTTATTACCGTTTAATATCATGTAACATATTTAATCATCTTTTCTGTTCATTATTCACCTACTAATGGTGCACCTACCAGTGTTTTTTTTTTTTTTTAAGTCTCCAAAAAGACATTTATACTTTCATCTCTGCCCTTGCCAGTTGTTTACTTCTGTATAACATATACAGCTCAATTATCAATGTACACCCAAACAGGCACTATATTATTTTAGAGACTCAATATATACCATTAAGTTTGCATGAATGGCTTTTACCACTGGCTGAAAATGTAATTGAGGGTCTAAGAAGGCATGTTATGCCTGGTGTTATTAAACTTGAAGTTTGATGTCATCTTCTACCATCATATCCACACTGACAGCTTTACCATCCTCTAGCTAACCCCTTAAGAAAATAAACTGATGTCAGTATAGTTAAGGCTTTACAGTACTATTTACCATCCATGCAAACTTAATGGTATATAATGCATCCTTCGCAGATCAAGTGTGACGATGTGTCCAGCATTCATGGTTCCTTGCCTTACAGTGTTTAAACCCTTCTGTAGCTCTCTCCCCTTGATGCTTCTTTTCCTGAGTCTCTGGTCCACTTAAGCAAAACTGTATTTGCAGTAAAGTAAATTCTTTGTCTCCCTGCTCATTGTCAATTAATGACGCCTCATTAAACAAATCACTTGGAGCTGTGATGAGGAATTCCTGGACACAGAGGCCAGTGTGATCGATGGTCTTCCCACCTGTGGTTCTTGAGTGAGTGGCCAAAGGTTAACCCAAGTACTTGGGATCCTCCAACAATGTCAGCAAAAATTAGTAAGAAGGTGGTCAACGTGTCAATAGAACACAGAGACAATTAGTTAATGATCAGTGAGTCTGCAGTTGGGGAACGGATAACAAAAGGAGCCATTCTGAGTACATTTGCATACTTTTAGAAAATAAATAGCATGGTAAAAGCGGGCTGTCAGAGAGAGTGCAAAGATGAGCTCTGAAGCCACATTAAACAGGGTAACTTAACAGTGGGTGGAAATTTCCCCAGTTTTCAGTGGGATCATGGGTATGTAAGAATAATACAGTGGCAATTAAATAATTACATGTGCTAATTATCATCTGAAGCACTATAGATTTTTTGCCATCCTATCACACTTTACCTCTGAGTTTGGACTCATTTTTTTTTTTTTTTTTTGGATGTTGTTGACTTACTCATTCCTCCAATAGTTTTGAGCACTATGGATTAGATATACTTTGTGGTATCTGAAAAATATCAGTCTCATTCAGAGAAAAACAGATAAATGTTGGTTTACTTTCTCCCTACACATGAAGTTCTGGCTTTTAATTCGAGTTTCACATTGAAACAAATGCTTAGACCATGCCACATTGTGGGAGACATGATGAGAGTAAGTATCCTAAACATGCCTTGGGCTGGGATGGGAGGATACTTTATTACTTGAAAAACAGTTGGTGCTTTGTGTCCTTGGAATGTGTTGGTTCTTAGATGTCCCCCTGCCAATAGCCTAGCATTTGGAATAAGACATGGAAAGCAACAAGAGTGACAGAATTTAGTCACCTGAAGTATTCAAAGGTAGTTTTGATTTATCCTGCTTTATTTAAAATTCTGCTCTATCCTTTGCCTAAGAGGGTGCCTATAGTTCCTAAAAAGGTAAGCCTATTTGAAGTAATTTTTCTGGATAGCTCACAAATCTTTGAACTTTCTGATATTGCTTAAATGGCAACATAGGGAATCTACATCCTCAATGGCATTTATGACAGCAAGAGGTCTTGAGTGTGAAAACAGGTCACATGAATCACAGAGGCCATAACACTTTGTTTCACCTTGGACAAAATGCTTCCATCGTATGTCAGCATTTGGGCAAACTGTCAGGAAATTCAAGTCATGAAGTCATGGGAGCAAAAACTTTAGAAAGACACAAAGAAACTTCCATCTTGATATCAAATACTCTTTTATAACTTGACAGTGAAGAGGTCATAGATAGACTTTTGGGGGAAGAAGCCATCCTACAGACAGACCTCCTCATGCCAAGCCTGATCCAGCCTAAGACAGAATCAACTGATGAGTAGTATATGGCCTTCAAAGATGAAATAAATAGACACATTTGGCTAAATATTAGAGTTTGTGTGTTTGCATAAAATAAGTATTATGATTCAAGGAGTTGAAAAACTGTTACTTTCACAGAATTATATATATTATATATATAAATTTATTTCATGCCAAAAGATTGTTCTAACTCATATACTCAAATCCAAGAAGAAAATATGTTTCCATCAAATACATTTTTCCTTCTAAACAGATTCATTTATGGACAATTAAATTGATTATACAGCCAATCTCTTTCATGTAAAATCAGATAACTGATTTAGTACCAATTTTTAGCCATTACCTGCATTCTTGAATAAATACACATTTCATTTTTTTATTTCATAGAAATATATTAAAAACTTTATGCGTAAAATGAAGTTTCATAATGTAGAATTTTTCATGTGATCATTTTAGATTTGAGATTTTTCAAAGTAAGGATACTACAACTATAGTTCTATTTAATTCTACATAGAACTAAGTCACTGGATCCAGTCAGTCCTTTGTTCAGTTCACTTCATAACAAAAATAATTTATTTCTATAGAGATACAATCAAACTCTTGAATAATCCTTTGGTCAAATTATAATGAAATTCTGGATTACATTCAAATGGAATGGGAAGGAGATACATTAAAGTCTGAGAAAGAGCAATGCCTACCTTATGATCTCTACATTTTATACATTATTTTAAAAGAAGACTCTAACACATTTATAAAGCCCTGAAGATGGCTTGGTGGGTCAGTCCAACATGAGGACCTAAGTTTAGATTCCCAGAACCTCCTTAAAGCTATAGATAATTGTTTATGTTCATAACCTTGGTGTTTCTACTTGTGCGTTAGAACTGGAGAATCCCTAGAAACACACAGAGTGCAGAACTGCTAGCATGAGGAGTATGGCAGCAAACAACAAAGCCTGACAAGCAGGCAGGCAGATGAAGAAAGGGGGAGAAGAGAGAAAGCCTTCTCAAATAATAAGTAGGAGGCGATGACACCTTGGGGTATCCTCTGAGGGCTGCTACATATACATGGTAGTGTTCATGTGTCCACACCCACATATACAAATGCACACACACACAAACAAAAAAATTAAGGAATCAAGTGTTCTTTATACATATTACCTCCTAGATATACCTATAGTTTTCACCATTTGTGAAGTGACTGTAGGTTATTCTAGAAACATGGAAGCTAAAGAGATCACACATGCACATGTGTATGCAAACACACACACACACAACACAACATACAACAGAGAAGAGAAGAAGAGAGGGGAGAAATGGAAGTAGAAAAGGAGGAGAGGAGAGGAGGGGGCTAGGAAAGGGGAGGGGACAGGAATGGAAGAGGGGAAAGAGAGAAGACCATAAGAAAGAGAAGAGGAGAAGGGGGGGAGAAACACCAAACTTCCACTAAATTGTGGAATCAAGTCACACAATTTTGAGAAGAGAGAAAGGCTCTGATTGCTATCTACAGTCAGAAGACCCAAGGAATCTTATGATTCAGTCTCATAGACAGGAGTATATTCACATACACTCACACTCACCACACACACACACACACACACACACACACACACACACACACACACACACACACTATAGCCATCAAATATTCAGAGATACCCCTCAAAATCTTGGGACTTGGAACCCAGTTCTGTGTAGAACAGAAGACAAGCTCTGCTAGCTGAGTTAAAGCTTCTGGCACCTAGAGAGTGTCTTGCTATCCCTCAGGTGGGATGTCTGTTCCTCTCTCTCATCGTGATTTATTCCAAAGTTTATAATCACAGCTAAACTGCCAGCTCTAAATCAAAGAACATTTTCTAAAATGTAACACAGCTCTGCGAGGACTCCTAAATCCCTCCCTAAAGCATCCTTGAACTTTCCAACACTCCTTTGGGAAGGCTCATAAGACACAGCACCACGGCTTGCAAGCTGCTTAAGTGAAATATTATGATTTCAGTTAATTGGCCCATTAAAATACAGCTTTAAATAAAATTTGAACTATCCTTTGAAGAAGTTCATGTGTGACACCTATCACGGAATTCTTCTCACCTTATATCTGACAGATGATAGAAATGTGTAAAAAAAAAAAAAAAAAAAAAATGGGACAATGCAGAAGCCAAAGATGCCACCATCACCTGTTGAGCTCCTCACAAACCTTTGCACTTTGCCCTCCTTCATCGGTGAGCTTTCTGTTCCATCTACCTGGACAGAATTTAAGCTGGCAAGATTTGTGAGATCTGAAGAAAAGGAGTCAAGCATCTACAAACTTCTGCTCATTCTTTTCAGCATTGCGTTCCCTTTGAAATGTAGGAAACTGACACTCCAGGGTTGAAAAGCAAAGGTGCTGGTAACTCTTTCTAAATCTCAAAAGCAATTGGATGCTTGCATGTCAAAGCGCTGGCTCTCCTAATGCCAGGTGTCTGAACATCAATGGAAAGACAAGTGGGTCAGAAGATACCCTGCGCATTCTGTGCTGTTTGGTAGCTTTATCTTCTGAAGACTCCTCTTGGAATTCATGGTGTTCTCTCATAACCGAATGATTCCTAAGAACCATATTATAGTATGTTAATAATGCAGAGTAATGCAGCTGAGACCACTGGGGTGACAAGGGCTCATCTTTGAAAACCTGAGAATGGGAGGACCTCAAACAAATCTTGGCAAATCTATATACTATAGAAGAAGGTTCCTAAATCAAAAATCTGAGTCTAGAAAAGTTGTTTTTTTGAAGTTAAAAGAAGACAGAGGCAGTGATCAGACAGACACAAGTTGGTCACTTTGATGGAATCAGATGACAAATTTGTTCATGTACTTCTCACACTGTAAGAAAAAAGTCAAAGGTTATTTCTCAAAGGATAATAAAGAAGGGTTATACCTAGATTTTATGTAGGATGGAGAATTTTTTATCAATATGCTGTATATTTTGGCTAGGATATATTGTTCTGTATCAAGACATCACTGAAAAGATGAAGGCATTCTATGTTCAGAAGTTTTACTTTTATGCCTGCCTTGGATGATATATGTGCCATGAAGCATTGTATAGCCTGGGCATTGGAAAATGATTTTGTGTGCTTCCCAAATGGCCAACTTTCAATAGAATCTGCAACAGTAACAAACCCATAAAACATGTTTTTCTGTCAGTGAACTTGGTCAAAGTTCAGTCTTCCTGTTTGAATTTTTTATATTTAGGATAGACAGTTTCCCTTTCTTGGTGTTGTACAAGCATGCCTTATATATGTATTGGTATTAATTACAAGGAGCCTATCTAGAGCCATAGTAAAATGCTCAATATGCATTGATATAGCTTCCTCTTCAATCATTATTCTTTGATTAGACTGCAAGTGAGCCAGACAAAAATCTATTTAATTCTTCTGAAAATGGAATTAACCCAGGGATACTATGCAAACCTATGATTAGTGTGTATCCCGTTAGAACTCCGACTAGCACAGTTTTATTACAGAAGAGAGACGGGAGGGGAAGGACAGCACTCCCCCACTTCAAATCCACTCATCAGCACCCACACTTAGTACTGCCAACTGAATCTGATCATGCAAGACCGAGCTTCAAAGCTGCTCTAATCCCTAGCTTTGGGCATTAGGTTGAGTAAGAGGCTGTCCAGATACTTAGTTAACACTATTTCTGGACAAGCCAGTCTGGGTGTTTCTGAAAGAAGTGGGAAATTAATCACCAACCTAAAGGAAGCAAATATCCCTTTTCATTGTGAATGGGCACTATATCATCCTGGAGAGCATGAATAGGACAAAATGTTGGAGAAAGGAATGACTTTTGCTGCCTGCCTGCATGTCTGGGTTACCAATGTTCTCCTTCTCTCAGGAAGGGCTTTCACCAGCGGCTCACTAGTTCTCAAACTTCAACTTGGACTAGAATCTATACTGCTTGCTCTTATACTACTGTCTATGAGACTGTACCATTAGATCCCTTGGGGAATCTAATCTACTTCTGACTATAGATGGCAATCAAAGCTTTTCTCTCCTTTCTTTAGTGTATGAAGTGCTTCTATTTAGTGCTTCTCCCCTCCCTTCTCTGAGTCTGCTTCTTACCCTCTTCTCTCTCTCCCCTCTTCCCTTCCTGACCCCGCCCCTTCCCTCCTCTTCTCTCCTCTCCTCCCTTTCCATCCCATCTCTCCATCCCCTTTTTTTCTCTGATGTGTGTGTGTGTGTGTGTGTGTGTTGAGTGGATGGTGAATGTGTGTGGGTGTGTATGTGTGTGGGTGTGAATGAGTGTGCACATGTGTGTGTTGCTGTTAAGATTAAGAACAAATTTTAGTATTTCTATGAACTCTTATGAGGACTGGAAAAACAGCTCTCTTTAAAAAGGAAAAGACTAATTCTAATGAGTTAATATTACTTTAAACTTTTTCTAGAAGTTAAAATATATTATTTTCTGTTTTTAATTATATCTCTTATTTTTCAAGCTTACAATATGTTCATATCACCCTGTTCTTTTGAACCTTCCAAAACCCTATATACTTTGTCCTGCTATCAAGTTCAGCCTCTGTTTCATTAACTGTGGCTACATACTTATATGTCCAGCATGTTGTCTGACAGTGACTTTTTTAAATAACTACTTAAGCTGTTGTGTCACGTGGCACAAGACCCAGCAAATTGTTCCTGGCCACCCATATTTTGTATCTTACTGTGAACCAGTTCTATATTGGCAGTCATCTGTGTTGGAAAGTGTGGTGGTTTAAATAAGAAATGTATAGGAAAAGCTTCTGAATTTAAATACCTGGTCTCCAGTTGGTGATGCTGTTTGGGAAGGCTACGGAACTGTAAGGTAGTAGAGCTTTGCAAGAGGAAGCACATCAACAGAGTTAAACTTTGAGAGTTCATAGCATCACCCCACCTCCAACTTATTTTCTCTGCTTTCTTTGTGTTGTTGAAGATACACTTTCTTTGCCTTCAACTCCGGCTACCTATGCTATACTTTTGCCACCATCATCTATTCTCCTTCTTAAACCTTTAACCAGAATAAACTGCTTTTTTTCATAAATCTCCTTGTGCTCTACTCTATATTCTTCCATACTCCTTTCTCTCAGCAAAGTATTTTTAGCCCAGAGGGCCGGCATGAGGTACTTGGCAAAGGAGAGATTATTAATGTGACTGTGGATAGAAGCATGGGTGAATAAACTCGAACAACAAGAGTCATATTTGGGTTGTGACTTGTGTTTACCTGGTATATGAACTAAGAATGCTCTTATATTCTTAAATAATTTTGTTATTTTTTAAAAAATATGTAACAAAGATTGTATATAGCTTCTGAGTATGACATCAATATTTACTTATTTAACTGACAAAACTTTTATGAAGTCTTTTCAGTCTTGATAGATTACAAAAGCTGCATTTGACAGTTGATTCACAAGCATGGAAGAAGTAAAGTGATTTTGGTCATTGGTAACTATATAGTAGATGCTTCAAGATGCATTACTTTGCTTGGTAGAGAAGAATAGTTGAAGTTTATAAAACTACACTCTTAAGTTGATGATGATCTCTTCTCCTTTGCATATATATAATATAATATAATATAATAATATAATATAATATAATATACATTCTTGGATTTGGTAGATTGATCTTGTTTTGTTCTTATGAATGCATTCCCAGATACTGAGTTCTTGTGTCAATGACCCCACTATATTAGGCAAATATTGTTTGGTTGCATAGTTCCCATACCTCTAGGGCATATTTCAGCGTTCATCACAAGATTACTGAGCTGGAGAAGGAGAGAGTCAGATGTACATTTAGAGCCTAACACTCTGCATTTTTCTCCACAACTTAATCAGCTGCGACGGTCTATATTAATTGGCATCTACTGTAAGAAGTTTCTCTGAGGAGGGTTAGACAAGTGCTTATCTATGAGTGTAAAGATAGGAGCTTAGAAGAGAGTTCATTACATTTTATATTCATCAGAATAGCATCAGACTCTCTTTGGTGGCCCATGACCTATGCAGATTTTTATCCCAGTTAGTTCCAGGAATGAGTTTTCCTGTTGGAGTGTTTTAGTCCAGTCAGGAAGTGGTTAGTTACCTCAACAACATTTGTGCCACTGCTGTACCTGTGGACGTATTTTTACCATGCCAGCCATTACTGTACCTCACAGGGTTCACAACCAGATGAGACTTGATTACTTTTGTCTCCCTGTGGCCTGAATAGAATCTTCCAGCACTGTGAAAGCTAGCTGGCAAGAATAAGGCCTCCACATCAGTAGCAGTGTGATTTCTCCATGTTCTAAAATTCAAGTAGGTGATGTCTTTAGTACTAGAGTGTTATTATCAAAGTGTTTAAAATTAAACCTCATAGCCACAGGCCAAATTGAAAGACCTAGTTAATAATTTCAGATTAACCTGAAAAGTATTTGCACTAATTAACTGCTTTGCATCTATAAACCCTAAAATGTCTAAAAGAACAATGTGGGGGATGGGGTAAGGAGGGACCATTCTACAACTAACAGCATCAGAATCAGTATCAATTAATCCCTGGAAATGCTTCCCCTACCTCTGTGCACAATCCATCTGTTCAGTAGGCATTTGTCTCCTATGAGACCATAAGAAACAATATGATCAAAAATTGCTGATATGGCTCAAGGCTCCTTCCTCTTTGGGTTAGATTGCTGATCCACTTAAGGTAATTGAGGAACTACAGTCCTTAAATAAGGTGATTTGAGTTGTACTGTTAACAAATCTAAGGCTTTACTGGGTATGCCAATATGGAATACCATTGAAGACCTTCATTCACTTCTGTTCTAGACATGCCATGGCAATTTAGTGAAACCCAATGTTTTCTGAGAGTCAAAAAAAAAAAAACGTTCTGATGTCTGTTTTCATTCAGTTGCACACACTGAAGTACTCCCTCGTTGCTGGTGTTTCACCATCCCTTTGTGGTCTCTGTCATTCAAATAGCCCATCTTTAAGTGCTTAGTTCTACAGCAGTATTGCCTACTCATAACTCTGGCCTCAAAGAATCAGTCACATCAGACTTCTTCAATAGCATTGATGCTATCTGAAGGAATTCAGAAATTGGCACATATTGTAAATCCCAGATTTTTCCCATTGTAGCATAACATTTTATACAAGAATGGGCAATTCTTATGTAAAGCGACGTAGCTCTCTCAGTCTATACCTGCAGGAATCTTTCTCTTTGGTACAAGAAAAGGAGCTTCTGAACTCATCGTTTACTCAATTTAGGTCTCTAACAAAACACCGTTTAATCAACCTATCCTGTGGCTTCATTCCTCCTCAGCCTCAAACAGTACCTCATGGAATCTAGGCTCTCTACTTTATATTTTATATTTTATACTTTATATATTGTGTCTGCATTCAACATGGTAAAAAAAATCCTGTTTGATCTGTATTTCTTACCAACACTATAGTTTTTTATCTTTTCTTTTTTAACTAATTCACTTTATATCTACCTTTGCTCCCCCCCCCCTTTCAGGTCATGCTCTCCCACAATCTTTCCCCCAACACCCTCCTCTTCTCCTCTGAGAATCTTCCCCCCACCCTGGTACTTCGAGTTTCTGAGAGGTTAGGTGCCTCCTCTCCCATTGAGGCCAGATAAGGCAGACTAGCTAAAAGAGCACGTTGCATACATATAGGCAATAGCTTTGGGGATCTCTCCTGTTCCAAATTTTCAGGATCTCCATGAAGACCAAGCTGTGCATCTGCTACACATGACCAGAGAGGCCTAGGTCCATCCAGTGTATGTTTTTCAGTTGGTGGTTCAGACTCTGAGAGCCCTAAGAGTCTAGGTTAGTTGACTCTGTTGGCCTTCCTGTGGAGTTCCTACCGTCTTCAGCAGCAATCCTTCCTCCTATTCTTCCATTAGAGTCCCCAACTCCATCTACTGTTTGGCTGTGGGTGTCTGTGTCTGTCTGAGTCAGCTGCTGGGTGGAGTCTCTAAGAGTATATGCTCCTCTCTGCAAGCATAATAACAGAGAATCATTCATAGTGATAGGGTTGGTGCTTATCTATGGGCTGGGTCTCAAATTGGGCTGGCTATGGGTTGGCTATTCCCTAAGTCCTTGCTCCATCCCCACTACCTGCATTTCTTATAGACAGGCTAAACTTGGGGTTGAAAGATTTGCAGGTGAACTCGTGTCTCTATCACTCCACTAGGGTTCCTGCCTGTATTATAGGAAGTGGCTTCATCAGGATCTTTCTGGTGTCACCTGCTAAGGACTAGCCTCAGCATGGAGATGGGTTCTGAGAGAAAGGGTGTGTGGGAGTGGCAAAAAGAACTACTAGAGTCAAATTGGGAATCCAAGCTGATGGCCTAGGTTCTGCTAAGATGACTTTCCAGACTGCTCTTCCCCTCCCCCTTCCCCTCCCCTTCCCCTCCCCCTCCCCATCTTTCCTTCCCTTCCTCTCCCCATGCTCCTTCCCCTCCTTGTGTGTGTGTGTGTGTGTGTGTGTGTGTGTGTGTGTGATGTTCTGCTCTGTTCTAGACAGCTTTTTATTGCTATTCTAAAAACTCTTTTGTTGAGACAGCTCTCCCTACTAGTAAAAATTCTAAAAGCTATCTGTATTTCAAAGTCAGAAAAGCTGTTATAAAAATTATTAGATCTTCTGACCATGTCAGAAAGCCTGTTAAGAAAGGATTCTTGAAGAGCTAGCTGTGTTGCTCTCCAGAGATCTCCAGACAGCTCTGTTCTCACTAGAGAAAGATTCTAAGAACAGCTATTCCTTTTTGCTATCTCATCCATGCAGACCAAAAGCTCAGTTTTTTTAAATTTACATATCAGTTCAGTTATTCCAGGTTTCTTTTTTATTATCTTATGAATCAATATCCCATAACCCCAGCCCTTTGATTCTTAAGAGACAGCAAGCATACATTTTTTTCTTAACATTGCAAATGAATTCATAGATCTCTCTGTCTTTGTTAAGCACAGATGATAAACTACTTGGGTGGAACCCTTCCTTGAAATTACTATTTCTACCACAGCTGGGCCTAAACTTCCTCTGTCCTAGGCTGACCTTAAACTCAGGAATCTGCCTGTATTTGTATATTTCTGACAAGCTGACACACACTGTTTGTTCCTTTAGATTCATGAAGGTCCTCATAATTCATATTGCATCCTTATATTTTGCATAGTTGAGAAATTATATATATTTTTTGAACTCATGTATTTACAGCTCTTTTCCATGGCTTAAGGGCTGTCCTGATGGTTCCAGTTTTTACCTTTTTGCTGAGACATTAACCACACCTTCACCTCCTGGACTCATGCTGTCCCAGGTTATCATGAAGTCCTTAACATTAACAAAGAGGACATTCCTCAGAGGAATGTGAAATATATACATTATTACACAAACATGCCTTATACCCATAGCAGCCATCAATTCTCATGGAGGCTTAGACCAAGGCCCTGGTCCAGAGCAGGAAATATAACACTCTGTTCATACCAGTGCCATGCTAGGCTCAGCAGGTTCCATATCGCCAATGTAGTGAATCACCCCCATTGATTCTTGGGTGCCTCCATTATCCATGGTCTCAACATTGTCCTGGAGAAGACCCCCACCTTCTCACTCCAGTCAATTGCAGCTTTCGACTCATTTTCATGGCCATCTAGCAATCTCTCCTTTCCTTCCTCACACCTGATCCATCTTTCCTACCAACACTGTCTTAATCTATGCTCATGATATTGACAATATCACCAGGCAACAGTTTATAATCCTGTTACTGTGTATGCTGTGTCCACCTCAGAATCTCAGATATTGAACTATGGGTTTAGGTCAAAAAGCAAATAAAGGCAGGATCGGTAGACTCTAGACAATAGCATGGGTAGACTTATCTCCTTGAGCAGACGAATAATAGAAAGCATTGGAATTTGCCAGGAATTTAAAGTTTTCCTTCTCCTCAATAAATGCTTTAATTTTAATCTGGAAGCCTCAAATATTGTGAATTTAATTTAGATTATTATTTATCCAACTTTGTAATTTAGCTCTGAGTTTCACTTTTGGAAATCTCATTGTACAAGAGATAAGAATTTATTATAAAGTGACCAGTTAAGCTTTGGGGTTCCCTCTGTAGCATTTTCTGGCCATGTAACCCAGGTTTACCTCAAACTTTCCATGTAGAATGATCTGAACTTGAACTCTGTGTCCTGTAATCTCAACCACCCAATCTTTGCAATTACAAGCATATACTACCATGACCAAAATTTCAGTCAGGAATTTAAACTTTGTACTTACTTTCTTTAATGAAGTCTTATGTTTCCTCCTAAAATATTCAAGGTACTATATAGTTATTATTCCTCTTTTTCTCCAAAACACTGTATCAGACATTTGCCAAAAGTATTTGCTCTTCTGAATCCTTAATTCCAGATGATTATAAATACTAATGTAATAATTTGCCACTTCACACCACAGAGTACCAGTGTCACATTCATTCACACCAGTAAGTTCTCTAATACCATTATCTCTACTCATCCCAAAGAACCCATTCAATCTTTAAGATTCTGTACATATAGTTAGTCAACTTTAATGAATTGTAGTTATCAGAGCTCATTCAACAGAAGTAGGGTCACTATGGATGTAAATGGATAGGAATTTATTATAGAAGCTAAACTTTACATAATTTTAAAGTGTGATAAATGTCTAGAAAAGATAGTCAAACTTCAGAGATCATGGAAAACTTTCCTGATGGGTGGAAATGAGTGAAATAAAAATAGCTTAAAGAGAAATCTGAGATGCCAAAGCCATCACTAGCCTTTGGAGTCTCAAAGGGGTTGCTCACAAAGGCATCATGGGGGAACTGATCTCAGAGTTCTTTGCTACTAGTCCCATTCATTTGATAGGTGCAGGTAAGTAAAGGACTTTGTTTTCCTTTTGGAAAATAGCCTTGTCTATGGGCTCCTTGATGGCTACTAACTTTAAAAACACAAATGGGTGAAAGCAAACCAGAGCACAATATTTGTCCTTGCAAGGTATCCTTTCTGGAAAGGCTTAAATGTGGATTGCTGTTTTATAGGTATCTTCTTGAGAAGAAACCAAAGAAAATAATTCATGGTCTTATCAGAAGCCATAACTGAACTTTGCTGAATAAATGATTTAGTTTTAGAGACAAATACCAAATTTTGTTTTAAAGTTTCTTTTGCGGATATAAAGTCTGTTTCTTTAACAGCAATTATATTTTTCTTATAGAGTTCTTTTTCATACATTTTCATATTGATAGCAGTCTTTACACAGATTCCTTAAGGGTTTTATCTCCTATATTTATAAACATAATTGTTAGTATGTTTTTATTATTTTTAACAATACATATGACATATGCGTGTGCTTCTGTGTGTGGATGTGAGCATCTGTGTGTGGATACACGAATGTGAGCACGGGTGGCTGTTTAGTTCAGCGGCACTGGATCCCAATAGAGAAACAAATGGTAATGAATTGCCTGAGATGGAACCTAGCAACAAAACTCAGGTCCTCTGCAGGAGTGTTAATCAGTCTTAACTCCTGAGACTCACTGACCTCCATTTTTCAATATTCCACATGAGATAATGCCAGAAAACACACATGATAAATACACAATAAAACTTTATTTATTAAACTTAAGTTATTGTGTGAAAGAGGCAAACGACTATCTACTTTGTTCTGATTCTGTGTAAGTAGCAGGCAGACATTGTGTTCCGTTCTTTAAAACACTGAAGTCATTACTCATGGCTATATTCTTTGTCTTTCTTGACATTTAAACCTGAAAACGAATTTTTAGAAAATGGAAATTGTGGTGTGGGAGGAAAGTTAGGACTTATTCAAGTGCCTCCTTCAGCACTCACTACTCTGAGCAGGGCTCTGGAAACTAATTTAAAAGTTTGTATCTCCAACAGTCAAAGGTGCACTGCCTATTACTTGTTAAGTTAAATTATTTGACCTAGAGGCAGCAAATAGGTTATGCTCTGGATTTAAAAAAAAAAATGAGTTTGGCTGTTAGGAATATTATACGTAGGTGAAACTCTATGTAATAGATGTGAAAGTCAACAACAAAAAAAAGTCTTAACTAGCAAAGACTCCGGTTTCTGTGAAAGCAAACACTGCTCTTAATATTTGCCACATTAAAAGAGGCTCTTATCAGACTCAGACTAGACAGATAAAAAAAAAAATCTAATTACAGAAGGAATATTTTTTAGACAGCAGAAATTGAGACTTTGATGAGTCATGGCCTCGTGAACTGGATGCAGCATGACAATGTGACTCACAGCTGTGGGTACCACATGCTCCTGAACTGATTTTAGCGAGACTGGCCTCTCCATGGGAACATCCACTCCCATCACTAGAAAATCTAGGACACATCTGCTTAAATTGCAGTATTCACAAAATTCAACTCTATTTTGTTTCATTCCAAGGAGATAGTTTCACATATTACCTAGGAAGCCTGTTTAAATAAAGAGTAAGTTCATTTCATTCATTTTCTGTCTTCTTGAGAGCAGTCTGCCTGGTTGGCCTTGTCTCTTTCTAACTCCATATTGCTTACACTACCATGCACATTGTCCTAGCATTTTGACCTCCTACTTGGTCTAAAACCAGACCCATTTGACCACAGCATGCATTCTGTACTGAGTATTTCTTCTTCAGATGTAACCTCCTCAACATAGTCCATTCAATTCTTTCTTCCTACATCCTATTTTCCCATTAAATGTCAGCTTCCTGCCTGCAGAACAATTCTTGACGCTAAGAACAGTGTGGTCCACAATAAATGGAGACATGACAGAGATATGGTAGGAGCCTGTGATTTATTGAGTGAGAAGGAAGGAATGGTAGCACACCAAGTATCATACAGAATCACATACCCCATATGACCTTTCTTAACACAAAACCTTTTCCATGAACACAGTTGAAGAAAAGAGTCCTCTAGGCCTTTTGTTCTTGCTTGTGTCATTAAGAAATTCAAGCTCATTACATTATCCAACTCAATGAAAGCATCCACCTATTTTTACACTGCCTATCCTTTCTATGAGCCCCTTGGAATTCATCCTTAACAAAATTACACACACACACACACACACACACACACACACACACACACACACACATTTCTATTAGACCTCCAAGAAGTTCACCTTGTAAGAATCCTCTTTCATTGCCCTTTTATGTGCCAGCTATAGTCATGTCTGCACCTCGCTTGCACCTGGTAATTAGTCTGGTGGTAATATGAGTGTACTCTTTATGCCTAACTGATCACTGTCAATTTATACATCTCTAGTACAATCAAATTATAGGTAGTTCCTGTGTCTCCATACTCAATAATATTAAGGCATATTAATAAACCCAAGATTCATTCTTCCTTTAGAATTTCACTTCCAGAGACCTCATTTTACACTATCTACCTTAGTCTCCCATTGGTGTGGAAATACAGTAGAACCTATCATACCAACAATTTATACTGCATCCATGTGTTCACCTAGATTACCTCTAAACCTTATTTCTCATTCTTCTTCTCATAGTGCATAGATATTACATCACATCATTCTTTCTCCCTTCTACTGACTATCACACTTCATTTCTTATTTCCTTATATAACCAGGCTTGATTGGCAGTGATAGTTCCACAAATAAGCTTTTCTTACTAATAATTTTAGGGCAGAGACAGCGATTCTTCTTTCTTTCTTTCTTTCTTTCTTTCTTTCTTTCTTTCTTTCATTTATTTTTTTGGTTTTTGGTTTTTTTGTTTTGTTTTGTTTTGGTTTTGGTGTTTTGTTTTGGTTTGGTTTTAGAGACAGGGTTTCTCTGTATAGCCCTGAGGGCTACAGAACCTAGACTCTTTCATATGAAATTTTTTAGTTTTTGGTCCACTTTCTCCTGTCATAGTTATTATGAAAAACCCAAACCAAGTCTGATAAAACTCTATGATCACATCAGGGCCTGTACCTGAGCTGTTCTACACAGGGAATAATTTTAAAATGTGAGACCTGGTACTGCCTGCCATCTTCTGCTCTCATCATGACTAATTTCCATTCATTTGGCTCTATAAGCTGGAACATCAAGTGCATTCTACTGGTGATCTTGTTTCTCTCATGTATAAAAACAATTAAAACAATCAGATGGTAGTGTCTATGACCATAATACGCATGTGCTTGCATTCGAACTTCTATATACTCCCATACTTTATGTTCATTCTTCCATGGTCACCTAGATTCTAGATCCTCTTGTAAGGCTAGATTAAATGAAATGTATTAGGACTGACCTCTCACTGTGAAGTATTATTCATTATACCTACCTCATTAAAATCCCCCTTACCTTAATTTGGAATATCTTCTATCATAAAAATTAGTCTTTCTTGCTCCCAAGTCACCTTCTAGACATTACCCTATCTCTCCTCTATTTTCTAGAGTGGGGTTTGGCAATTGTTTTCTAAAAGTGGAATGTAATAACAACCTTAGAATATGGTGAGCATATGATCTCTGTTGTTCCAATTTATGTCTCCCAGTGGAGCACGAAAGAAATGATATATGTTGCACATCTGGCTATCTTCTGATAAAATTCATATATAAGGTCTATATTGCCATTCTCTGCCTTATAGAATAAGTCCTTAGAATTCCTGTTTCTGGTTGTGACATCCTAAATGCAGGCTTTCATAAGATCTCTGGAAACCTACATTAAAGAAAAAACAAACAACCACGAGTTATTAGAGGGATTATTGATCTTTGTGCTGTTAGCTTTGTTGGTGAGTCTCAATCTTTTTCTCCCTCCCCCCACAATGCATTTATTTAGTCATTTATTTATTCATTCATTTGTTGACATCTTGTCTCATTATATATCTCAGTATGAGTAGACTCAAAATCTTTCTACCTCAGTTCTGGGATCACAGATAGGATTCACTACATCTGGCTTTATCTCTTTTAAAGACCACTGGTTCTTTTAGCACTAATGTTGAGATTTTTAAAATTATACTTCTTAAATATTACTAATTCAGAATTATATTACTTCCAGTAGCTCCACTGCTACTATCAAAAAGCAAGTCTCAAATAATTCCTTGCTTTGGTTCTGACAAAAAAAAAAAATGTCAAAGCTAGCCAGCCTTCTTTCCATCTTACTCTGAGCTGATATCATTGTGGTCCTTTCTAAAGATCACTAGTTAATTCCTATCACTTATCTTCTTGGTGCTTTCCAAACAGTCTTCCCATCACCCAAAGCAAAGGCTCAGATCTATACATTTTCTCCAGGTTCTCAGGTTAGCTGGTTCACACTTCTTCACTGACTTTGTGTTCCATTTTCAAACCTTTGTTTCTGCTAACTTCCTTGAACTAGATTCCTAATCATATTAGATTCACTTCTGTCTAGCATGTTTTACATTACTCTATCTCATATCTTTACAGCCCTTTTTCTTACTTATTTTTTCCCAGATTCTACTCAAAAGAAATATGAGAACTTTTCTGACCACACTTTAAACCATTAATGACCATCTGTTTTAGTTTAATTTCTGTAGTGATAAAATATCTTGACAAAAGCATCTTTAAAAAAGAGAGTATTTGTTTTGCTAACAATTCCAGGTTTTAGCTTGTCATTGGAGAGAAATCATAGAAGCAGGACCTTTAAACAGCTTGTCATACCATATACACAGTCAAGATTAGAGGAAAACAAGTCATTCGCTGGCACCTGTTACTAGTTTTCTTTATTTGAATATAGTCCAGGAACCTCTGTGTAGAGAATGGTGCTTCTCGAAGTAGGCTATTTATTCACACATCAATTAACAATAAAGATGATCCCTAATATCCAAGCTTATAAGCCATTATGATCTAAGTAATTTCTCATTGTCTCTCTCTCTCTCAAGGTGATCTTCTTATGCCAAGTTGGCAATTAAAACTAACCATCTTGCCATCCCATTCTCTATCCCAACACCGATAATCTCCCTTATTTACTTTGGCTTTTAGTTACCTGCAAACAGGCCAGACTGTTTCTAACACCATTAGTTGAGCTCCACAAACTGACAGCAAAGCTCTCTTGCTGAAGACAACACTCATACAACTCAATGAACAGAGAGAAGTCAAGGTCCTACGCTGAGCCTTCAACACTACAGACAAGTATTCATGGTATTAGAAAGTACTCTGTATGCTAACAAAAGAGAAATGTAAACACCAATCCATCTAAGGAACCTTCAGTCTACCAGAGTAACCAGCCTGTAAAACACTAGTGCAATAGTGGCACAAAGCTTGTGGGATTAACCAACCAACCAATATCTGATTTGATTTAAGGCACACTCCATGAGATGAAACCAACACCCAACACTTCTAGGGTGGCCAAGAACCTAAGACTAGAAAGGACAAGGAAATAGGGAAAAGACAAATGCTACTGTTCTGCCAAAGAACATAGCAACAAAATGACTCCTAATGACATTCTGCTATCATTCAGTGACTCATTCAAGTGTTAATTAGAGAGGGAGGCTTCCTCCTTCAGCAGATAGAAACAAATAGAGACCCACAGCATGATAATGGGCAGACAATAAATCAATCATCTCCAAAAGGGATATCTCCATCAAATCCCTGCCCTCAGGGCTCACGTGATTCAGTAGAAAAGGAAGCAGAAAGAATGTAAGACCTACCATTGTGGAGGACACCAAGCAATCAAGATCTTCTAAACACAACAGGGCTAACACACATGTGAACTCACAATGCTGTGGTAGCATGTACAGAGCATCCATGGGTCTGTGGGGGATGGGAGTTCTAGAGCTGAAAGGAGGAATGGACCCTACTCCCCATCCCCATACAAATCTCATCCATCAAAAGCAATCTCAAACTGATAGCCACTTGCAAATGAAAATTTACCATTCTCAAAGGAACTGTCGCTAAGGAAACAAATCACTTTTAAAGGTAGGCTCTTATGCCCAAGCAGAAGAAAACAACATCCACCAAATCTTTTGAGGTCCTTTGTCTCATGAAGTTAAGTCAGGCATTGTTTTCTACCTTACATGTCCTTAGCTCAGAGATTATGGCTTTCTGTATTAGGATTTTATGGAATCCTGAAGAGTGATGACATTTGTTGTGTGTCTCTGCCTCTATCTGCCTCTACTTTGCTTTGTCTTTGGCTCTTTTACGTTTTTGTATATCTTGTCATATTCTTATGTGTTTATTTTACATTATGTTACTTTATTTTTATTTCTTAGGTGCCTGACAGAAAGGGTATAGGTCTGGATGGGAGAGAAGATGGAGAGAAACTGGGAGGAGTAGGGGAAGGGAAATCATAATCAGATTATACTGCATGAAAAAGCTCTATTTTCAATCACAGGAAAAAGGAAATATTTTCTTTTATTCATCTATAGACATAAGGTGACTAAAGTCAGACACAAGGCAGTTCTACATTTGCTGAAGGGAAAATATTTTTCTTTGCCTTGTATAGAGTGGTGTGTATGTTTTATTGTCATTTTTCATAAATAATATGTTGTAACAATTTTCAACACATCATTTATATTGTATTTTATCCTATAGGTCATCTAGAAGGTTTTTCTGGTAGGGAAGACTATGTACGTTATGTACAACCACAAGGCCACTTGGTTCATAAGGCCTGTACATATCTGTAGACTTGAGTGTATGAAAGTTCTGCATCCAACTGCCTGCATATATAAAAGATCGTCTGTATATGAATGTATTTATGCACATGTGTATGTGCATGTGTGTGTATACATATGTGTATGTGTATGTATTGAATATGTATGTATAGGTATACATATTGGAGAAAGATGACCTATTACTGAGAAGGCTCTTTTCAAGTCTACATGACTATCCACTCACTGGCTGCAGAAAGTGCTGGCCTTTTTATCCCTAATGCTAACACGTGCATACACTTTCCTCCTCCGAGACAAGGGGACCCTCAAATTGTACAGTTTGAAGAGATGGGTGATAGCTGCAGCTACATTTCCTGTGAATTACATTTCTTTTGAACACCTGGCCAAGTTTCTTTTAGTTTTGAGGTCTCCTGTGCAGCAGGATGGCTCTGGAGTGGTTGTTTCTGCACACGGAGAGAGCAGTACTCAAATTAATCCTAGGTGCAAACGGGCATCTTTACGAGGGAAAAACAATGCGGGGTGAGGACATCTGCACACTTACATTTAAGGGAGCATATCGGAGCACAAATTGGGTCATCTCAGGAGCTATAAAAGCATTATTCCTCTGAGATTTGAAAGAAAAAAATGTAATTACTTCTTCCACCAAGCATGAGTCTTTTCAATACCCTTCATTTTTGTCCCCTGGAAATGAAAAGAGGTTTACATTAAAAAGGCATTTCCTCTGACTTCATGTCCTTGAGCCACACAAATGTAAACCATCCCCTCCCTCCTTCTTTTGAAGAAAAAGGGGGCTTCAATCTTTCCTCCTGAACATGGTCCATTTAAATAAGGGGATAGAGTCCCATCTTTTCTATCAGCCCCATTGTTTGACTTGTCAGTAATAACACTTGAGCTGAAATTGTACAGGCGTCCTGGTAATTTAGTAATTATTGACATGGTGCTGAGCAGGAAATGATAGCAAACAGAAGGAACTGTTAAGGAGAAATGAAATAAAAGATGTTCATATCATTGTTGAATAATGGTTGAGATCATTTTGTGCTTTAAGTAGACCCAGGACACCTTTTTCCATTTTCCTGACACATTTATAATTTATGCTTTGTAATAGTTCCAAATATTTTTAGGACACTGGACTTTGTTTGAGATTCTTGCCCAGCTGAATGAGAATCAGGAAGCACACAGACAGATGAGCAGGTTACGTGACCTGCCGGTGCTTCCTATTTAAGCAATAGCCTCTTTCTCTCTGCCCGCCTCCCCACCTAATGCTTTATTCTATTTTTTTTTTTAAATTTGCATTTCCATTTATTATCATATGTGCTGTAGTGAGGACCTCTCTAGCAGGTCTATACTAAGGTAACCCGTGCAGTTACACCAGTAGACTGGGCTGTTTGCACTTATATATTCATCTTCATACCTCAGTACTATGCTGCTTATATCAACTTCTTTGAAGCTTTGCAAACATGTTTTTTTTTTCATAACTGGCTTAAAGAAAATTTTAGTTTCTTCATTCATACAACTGTACTGTATTAAAAGACATTGGTGTATATTAGTATGTACATGTGCTGACAGGATTATCATAATGTTGAGTCAGAGTATACAAATTTGGGAACCATATGATTAAAGCATAAAAATACTGACTGTAAAAATACAGCATATGTGATTTTCAACATGAATCCTGGGAAATGAGGATGACATCCTTTGTATGGGCTGGTGGGTTGCTTAGTATTTCCTGCTGTAGCACGATGCACTATAAAATGATTAATATAGCAAATGTTATAACAGAATGACATTATACTTTCTTTCACGTGTTCTGTTCTCAAAATACTACACTTGTGATTAGCTTTGAAAACTTGTATCATAAAATTCAATATTATTAGCTTTTAAAATGATTCACCAAAAAGGGATAGTATATACTCAACATATGCAGGACAAGCTACTATTGAATAAAAGATGGGAAAGAAACAAAGTTTGATGCTATTTAAGACTAGATTTTAGAATATGATAGTAAGATTGATAACCACAGAGTATATCTGCACTAAGAGTGGATTTAGCTGTGATGATTTCCCTTATAAACCGAGTGGCATCTGCAGCACTGCAAATAGAGAAACTTACTTATTTTATCTAAGAGAACTTATTATCTATATCTTAGCATGGCATGACCTGAGACTCAGAAGAGAGCTTCAAAATGTTGCCTAAATGATGATTAAGGTCTAGATAACCAATGATTCTTTACCTTTCTGACTCCTTGGCAAGAGTTTTCAACTACATCATTTTCCCCATTCTCTTTCCTCCCTTCAAACCCTCCCATGGCACCCACTGTCAAACTGTAAGAATCTTTGTCTTTATTATTATTTTGTACATGTGCATGTGTGTGTGTTCTGTGTGATGTGTGTGTGTGTGTATATGATGTATGTCTATTTGTATATATGTATACACACATATATAAATATGACCGGCTGTGAATGTCAACCAATTCTTTATATTATCTATTTTAATTTTCTTCTCCTCTCATTGTTGTAATATCACTGAAATTATTGCTATACAAAATAGATAAACACATAATTTTTATTGTCATCATAACATAAAATTGCCCATAAGCTCCTATATTTATATATTTAGTCTATTGATCATTTCTCTTTTTCCAAGTATATCATTCTTTTTACCAACCTTCAAGTTTAAAGGACAAACTCCATTGGTTGTGTAATTGTTAGTGGGATTGAAAGAGTATTTAATGTACAAAATTGCAAAACCAATGGGGAAGTAGCATGGAAGCACAGAGGAATGGCCTGACTTGTGCTCTTAAAATTACAATCTTCTGTTAAAAAGAATGGTGCTACACAGAGAGAGGAAGGTTAGGTAAAGGATTTGAAACACTTGACAAACAAACAAGCAGACAAGTTAGTTTCCTAATAGTCAATGTAAGTGCTGGGTGCAGCACTCTGCCTGGAATTCTAAGATCCTGGCATTGAGAAAGGAAGACGAGAAGTTAGTGAGCAAGACTCCCCTCTCAGGCAGGAAGCTCTGGTTTAGTTAAGAAAGCTTGTCTCCAAATGATTCCTGATATCAACTTCTAGCATCAACTTGCACACACACACACACACACACACACACACACACACACACAATCACATATGCACCCACACATATGACCATATTATGCAAAACTGTGCAATAGCACACAGACACACAAATGCTTGAAATGAAGAAAAAAGTGTTTCCTGGCCAAATATACTTTGAAAATTCACACTACCTATATGCGGCTTTAGGCATTAACATTGTATTAAAATATATTCATACATGTAAAAAAATTCCTTTTGAATAAGCTTCAGAATGATGTTTAAGGAGTCTATAGAGCTGCCCATGGGCATCTACACTACAAAGAGGAAGTGTGATCTTGTTTCTGTGGACTACTGCTGAACATAGTGGTTTCATTGGCCTCTTTGTGCTGTAACTTTAGTTATAACACTCTTAGTAAAAGCAGGCCAAGTTACTAAGAACTCAGAAAACCAATATACCCAGGCTAGACCAATATTCTTACTTTATAAGCAGGGAATGTAATATGTCATGCCTGAGGAGGCCAGGTTCTTAAACTATAGGTTGTCACCTCATAAAGAATTGTGTAAATGAATGTGGGTGTTGTGAAAAAATTGACAACAGAAATTCCTTCTTGAATATATAGCAATCAAAAGTTATTTGAAAATAAATGGCCACTGACATAAAGTATTCTGGAAATTCTTGCCCATGTTGTATCTTGCAGCTCCACAGAATTCTTGGTTCTGAATACCTGATGCATGTGTGCTTTGCACTGTGTGTGTGTGTGTGTGTGTGTGTGTGTGTGTGTGTGTGTGCGCGTGATGCCACACAACACCAGTGACTACTACCTGAAACACCCCAGTTCAGACTTAAGCCTATTGGGTGCTATGAACTGCCCTGCCCTGTTATCACTGCATGTGCAAAATCTTCTGTTCCTATAGAAATGAGTTTGCTTATGGATAAAGAATTGTAACAATTTACCACATTTTCTTTAGACAGTATTATTTTAGAGTATTTTACTTTAAAACTGATAGCTTGAGTTTTGTCAAATAATCCTAAAATAATTTTAGTTATGGATTAGTACATAATTTTGAAAATTTTCTGAAATGCCTCTATACACACTTCTACAATTTGGGGTATGTGTGTGTGTGTGTGTGTGTGTGTGTGTATGTGTGTATGTGTGTGTGTATGTGTGTGACGGTTTTGGTATCGATGATTACAGAATCCAAATATTGCTGAATTTTGAAACAACTTGTAGAATCAAAATATCAGTAAAAATAGTAAGCACACACATAATAATCAGTTTGTAAATTTGCTTCATTCATTAATAAATCATAAGCCTATATGTGTGGCCAAGAATTTCTTTATGATTTATTATCAATAAATGTTAAGCATGTGTACTATTTTGTATAGATCTATTTGGCCAGGTTTGTGTAAAAATTTCTCAGCCACAAAAATGTTTTAAGTATAAAAAGTTATAAAGTGTAGGGACTAGAGTTTGCCTTGATGGTTAATACTCTCATGCTCTTTGAAGTACCAAGGTTTAAATGCCACTACCTAAAGTCTGACTCCCCCACAGCTGTCTGTGATTTCAACTCTGGAGTTCTGTCACCTTCTTTTGGTCTCAACAGGAACTAACTCCAACACATGCACAGACATGCACACACACACACACACACACGCACACACACACACACACACACACTAGAACAAATCAATTTTTTAATAAAATATTGCTGTAAGCAAGGTAGACAGGCAGTGTAGTTCATACTTCACACACATTTACCTGTGTCTACTCTCTTCTTTTCTACTTTAATTTTCCTTAGTAAAGGTCACAAAGTTAGCTTCTTATATGACTTGGTTAAAATTCAACATTTGTGAAGTTTTTTGTTTTTGTTTTGGTTTTGGTTTTTTTGGTTTTTTTACCTGCAATGTACTTAATGAAGATTGCATAAGAGAAACACCAAATTCTCAAACCATACTTAGTATTTGACATTTGTAAGTATCTTAAGATATCTTTAGTACTACTTGTTGATAGTCATTAGTCAAAATCTTCTCAACAATGCCAGGGTCAGCGCCCTACAGTGGTATTCAATCTGTAGGATGTAACCTATTCATGTTAGGAAGAATACACAATTTCCTTATTTCTCCTTCAGTAGAGGTAAGTCAATGAAAAATAATTTCAAGTTGTAAATATTTTGAAAGCAATTAAAAACTGATTTGCAAAATTGTGTCTGAATTTCAATGACTGTGAGGAAGAAATTATTTTAGAAATTTACCTTCGGACATTTCAATGGCTTCCCTCCCCTTCTCTCCTCTCAGTTGTGAAGCAAAATAAATCCAAATAACAAATTTTAATGATGGATACTAACAAATTGTACATGATCCATGACAGCTTTCACAGACTGCTTAATGTATTTGACCTGTTTATTTTGTCAAATGTAAAAAATTACAAAAAGGTCAATCAACATTTTCTTTTGGTACTTAAGTATTATGTTTGGCCCCTCTTCACTAGGAACTTCTGAAGGATAAAGTTACTTTTGTTATGGTTGCCAGAAACTCTCATTTGAAGATAAAAGAATGCCATTATTAAGAAGGAACCAGAACCCAAGGATCTCACCACCAGTGACGGTACATTTGTAGTTTTGGCAAAGGCAAGTTTAACAGTGAATCAGGCTTAGTGAGGGAGAAGAGTTCCTGAAGGCACACATCCATAGCTTGAACCTTACAGTTTGGCAGTGTAAAAGACTGGAAGCTCAGAAGAGGAGTAGAATAAAGTAATTCACAATCATGTCAGTGTTCCTCAGCCAAGAAGCTGTCACCTTACCCTTTGGCTTCATGTCATCTTCTGACAGGTAAAGTCCATCATGTGTGGTCCATCATCGATGACTTCAGCTCACTCTACCATGTATAGACAATGTCTGAGCAAACACTCTGAACAGGTCAGTTTAATCTGAGGGTGAACAAAATAGATCAGATCACAACGGTGGTAAGAGAAACAATAATCGTTCTTTTTTATTTTTATTTAGATATTTTCTTTATTAACATTTCCAATGTTACCCCCTTTCCTGGTTTCCCCTCCAAAACCCCCCTCCCCTATCTCATCCTCCTCCCCCTTTTCACCAACCTACCCATTCCTGCTTCCTGGCCCTGGCATTCCACTACACTGGGGCATAGAGCCTTCACAGGACCAAAGGCCTTTGCTCCCATTGATGACTGCCTTGACCATCCTCTCTATGCTACACATGTAGTTGGAGCCATGAGTCCCACCATTGTTGGTGTTTAGTCTCTGGGAGATCTGGGAGTACTGCTTAGTTCATATTATTGTTCCTCCTATGGGGCTGCAAACCCCTTCAGCTCCTTGGGTTCCTTCTCTAGCTCCTTCATTGGGGAAACCTGTTCTCAGTCCAATGGATGGCTGTGGGCAACCACTTCTGTATTTGTCAGGCATTGGAAGAGCATCTCAGAAGACAGCTATATCAGGCTCCTCTCAGAAAGCACTTGTTTGCATCCACAATAGTGTCTGGGTTTGGTGACTGTATATGGGATGGATTCCCAGGCTGGGCAGTCGTTGGACGGTCATTCCTTCAGTTTTTGCTCCACACCTTGTTCTTATGAATGTCACGACCATATGTGTAAAGAGACTTTGCACAAACCACATAACTGACTCATAGAAATATATCTCAAACAGAAAGGAAGTTCATTCCCACTGATGCAACAGCCTCCTAGATGATTTGAGTTGGAGATGATGTTTCTTTAGGGGTGGTTACTAGAAGTGGAGACTTATGGTTTCTTTGGAGAGTTGGTTTTGACAAATGATGTTTTGCTGGGACACACAGATGAAAGAATATTTTTCTAAAGCAGACATGTGAAAGGACACATGATGTTTAGAAGGATTATAAATCTGATCTCACAGACAGAGGGAGCTCGGGCATTGGTTTACTTTGCTCTGCCTTGCTAGTCTTTTCTGACACACATGTATTCGTGTGCCTAACATTTCGTTGCTGAGCTTCGCTTGTGGTGACTTCATAGAGAGAAGAACTTCTCCTGAGGTTCCTGAAGCTTCTTGCTGCTTCCACAGACCCAGGCCAGTTAGTGAGTCTCTCAGTATCTTCTGAACTGAACTGGCCTTGCTGATTCGTGTGTAGTGTCTGCCAAGTGGAGTGGACTGCATCTGCTGGTTGGAGTGTGGTGTCTGCTGAGTGGACTGGACTGAGAACAAGAAAGATTGGAATCAACCCATAGAACTATTTCTAAACAGATCCACTTTCCCTGTATCCTAATAACCTCTTTTCCACAACCTCTGGTAGTGGTAGGCTAGAGGAGAAGTTTAGCCCTTTAAAAAATATATTGTAAAAAAAATTATGCCTATAGTTACTGATATTGTTTATGGTCTAGCTACACTCTAGCAAGAAAGAGCATATGCAGGAGATATGTGAACTCCTTAGGGAAGAGAACAACAGTTCCAACGTAGGCTGTTGCTTCTCTTTAGATTCCACTGGGGAGAATAAGCCATATGAGCACTGTGATGCTCAATTGCTTTATTTGTTTGTTTTATAAACTTGGCAAGAGCTAGAGTCACCTGGAAAGAGGGATTGTCTACTGAGAAAAGGTCTCCATCAGATTGACCTATAGGCAATTATTTGATATTTTGTGATTAATGGTGGATACAGGAGGGCTAAGCTTACTATGGGACAAGACACCCATAGACAGAAGGTTCTTGGTTGTATAAGAAAGCAAGCTAAGCAAAACACAGAGAGCAAGCCAGTAAGCAGCATTCCTTCATGCTCTCTGTTTTGATTTCTGCTTCAAGACTCAGGCCTTGAGTTCTTGACCTTACTTCCCTTTGTGATAGAGTAAGCTGTGATATGCAATAAATTTTTCTCCCTTATGCTGCACTGGGTCATGGCATTTACCACAGCAATAGAGAGCTGATCAGAATAGTCACCATAACCACAAGGGATGTCAGAAAAGTGTAGAAGCTGAATAGTTTTAAAGACAAGAAAATATAATTTTGGTTATGTGCTAAAAAGACACGGTACATGTTGTATGTTGGCTCAAGTTTTAAGAATATATAAAGACATGGCTGGGCTACTTTGGGAAGAGGCAAATATCAGTTAGTAAAAAAGGACAGAAACATGTGGAAAGACATGAATACATTACCTTTCATCTTGTTCTAGCATCCTTCCAGCACTTACTATGTACCAACCCATAAGTGAGCTGACTTGAGGGAATGTCAATCATACCTAGACTAAATCTGTTCATGGGATCTGTACACTTCCTAAATGGTCAAATTAGAATTTTAAAAATGACACTAATATACACATGCCCATACACACACACATACACACACACACACACACACGCATGCACCCCACATTGAGACACTGGAAAATATGAGTTCTTTCCATTGTCTCCTTAGTAAAATAAGATGTGGTGACCTGGAATGGTTTTTTCCAAGATGTACTGAATTCATCCTTGATTTCAGTTGTCTTTTCTCCAAACTAGGATTTCCCAGTGATGACTTGATCAAAAATATCTGTTCATTGCTATTTCCTTCAGTCACTTCATGGGGAAAATGCACAGACAGCACTGCGTCATGAACAAGTGTAAGCCAAAATTAACTAACTAAAACCATCAAGAGAGGAGCTGAATTTCAAAGCAGCTCTTTCCTGCCTTCAAGCCAAGGGGGATCACTTCACTTTTCTTACGTCTTGTTGCATCCTTTGCGGATGCTGTTAGCACACAGAGAACTCAATTACACTTTCCCTATGGCCACTAACAATTTAAAACTCACTGCCAGAATTTGTAGATCTTTACAACAAATCCCAATTGATGCCTTTTATAGAAATAGACAAAGCACACCACACATACCCTGGCACTCAAAGATAGCTGTTCCCTTCAGTGTCTGACATCTTTGACATGAGCAAGGCTGTTCAGGCTTTCTATATCACCCTGTGGCTCTTAGTCTTCGTTTTATTCTTTTTCCTTCCAAGCTTCATCAGTGTGCTGGGCCTCTTGCTTCATTTTGTGAAAGTTAAGGGATACATAATTTTGGGGAGAGAAATCATAATTTAAGGCAAAAGCAACAGAAAAGAAATTCCGTCTATTCCTGTTACAAATAGTACATGCTTTCTCCTTTTATAGCACACTCTCCCCCCTACATTATTATCACATTGCATTGGATAGTTAGAAATGCTTTAATAATGCCAAATATTTTTTTCTGTGTGTTTTCTAACCAATTTGATATTATAAGGCAACAAATAAGAAATGTCTTTGTTATTGAATTGAGGACAAAAGATACAGTGAAGAAGCATATTAAAAGGTTCAGAAAAATCCTAAAATGAAATCTGTTTACGAAACCAGCAGCTGTCACTTCTCCTGGCTGCCACACACTACCTATCTGGAACTGCCATCCGGCACCCATTGTCCCAATCCTATGCTGTACCTGCTCTGATTTTTTTTTTAAGAGCTTCTAAACACCCTACACATGTATTGTCTTTATCAATTAAATATTAAATCATTTTTAAAAGTTTATGATTGGCATGTTTGTCACTCTACTCTATAATAAAAGCTAAAATAAAATAAAAAAAATTGTTCAGTAATAGAATCATATGCACACTGAAGAACACTTGCTTCGAGATTTACCTAGGCTGCCATTTAAAATGGTTAAAATTCAGGATTTGGGAATACAAGTTCTGTTCTGAGTTGTACATAGTTATTTCTGCCATGGAAAAATATTTGCTAACCTTAATGCAACATTAAAATGAGATTTTTTCAGGGTGAAAAAAATAGCCCTTTTTAGGAACCCATGACTGGGACTGCTCTTCCCACTTGCTTAGGCTCTTCACCCTGTCACTCTTTGCACACCCAATGCTTCCTTTATGGTGGTGGTAGCACATCGCATATCCTTTGTGCCAGGCTGTAGAAGGAAGAGGCAATGGGGAAATAGGTCATGAGACCAAACTGTCTTCTCTCCTTCAAACGGCCACCCAGAGGCAATGCACCTTGTCCATTTTTACATTTGGTTTGCAGGCCTAAGGACTGAGCTGAGAGCTACGGTTAATGGGACCTCAGTCACACAGCATAGATAAATTAAAACCTCCAGAAAGGGCTGCCTTAGCTTCTTCACTACCACTTGGTTGTATCTTTCCCATCACTGTCTGAGTCCCATTAAACTCCAGTTTTCTTAAAGCAAGTAGGGTTTCTGAACAGAGAATGGGCAAACTGACCCTGGGAGCCTTGAGCTCACTGTTGGATACATTCACTGAATCCAAAACCAGCAAATGGGCCATTTTGCCAATGGTTAGAAATGTGCAAACCCTATGCAGCATTAATCAAACCTGAACCATTATTTTTTAAAGTGTCATGAAATCCACATTGACTGACTGGTCCTTTTGATCTTAATTTCGAACACTTGCTACTCCAATTAAATTCTACCACCTAGCATGCTCAAACAGCTCCAGGTTGTTTCCACAAACTCTGTTAATGCACAGCTGTTTCTGACAGCTCTCCTGATTTGCCAGTGCAGTGTCTGCTGCCAGAGCAGGAGGCCCTGTTCTGTATTCCGCTGCTGGCACCAGGGATAGGGGATATGCAAATGAACACATGAATCAGTTGTCACCACCACAGACACCCTGCATGCATGCCTGAGACAGGAGAATGTGTGCAGAGCTTCGCTGGCTCCAAGTGACTGGTAGAGAGGGGGAGACGACAAGCTTCAATTTCTTGAGGTGGGGTGTCTTTCCTTTTCGCTCTTTTATCAACCATCTACAGTTTGTTTTCACTTTGTGGCATTCATTAGATTTCAGAGTAGAAGTTTCAACCTGTTCCTCTCCAGGCAGAGCAGAATAAAGTGTGGAAATGAGAGACTTTTCAGGTAAGAGCCTTACATGGGGAGCACAGGTATAATACTATGTATGTTTTTTCATTCCCAACGGGGGTGGTGCAGAAACAAAACTTTTGCTTTGCAAAGGATACACTGGAGAATTTCTTCTTAAAGTCTACGGTCTGTTTGTACACATTTTGGATTATAATCATTTTCAAGAAGAATTCTTAGTTTCTGTTCTAGCTGAGCCAAATGCTCACACACAGGCTGTGAACCAGTTAAAGAATGGCTCGAGGACTGCGGAGATGAGTACGTGCTTGCTGTGCAAGCCTGGGGATCTGAGTAAAAGTCAGGTGTTATAATCCCAGCACTAGGGAGGTAGACAACGAAGAATCCTTACAGCTTGCTACCTACTCAGTTCCACGAATCAGTGAGTTCCTGGTGAGAGACTCTGCTTTAAAAAATATGATGGAGAACAATCAGGGCCTTGTCATGAATGTATACATGTGCATACGTAAATGAAGACATACAGTGAAGGAAGAAGAACAAGAAGTATGGGAAGAAAGAAGAAAGAAGAAAGAGAGAGAGACAGAGACAGAGAGAGACATAGAGACAGGCAGGCAGGCAGGAAGGAAGGAAGGAAGGAAGGAAGGAAGGAAGGAAGGAAGGAAGGAAGGAAGGAAGAGTTAGAGGGTGGAATAAGTGCATGTCAGCTATTCTGTTCCCACAACTTTCCAGATACATGTTTTATCATTGCTGTATTGCTGCTTCAAACAGGGAAGTGAGACACTCTAAGAGGTATAACATATGGAATTTGATCATTGTAGGCATGATAATTTCTGTAATTACAGGATTTGGGGTGAGGCTATGTGTTGTCAAAGTTTTTAATCCCAATCTGTGATTTCTACCCTGTCTTTGACCATTTACTTCCCAGAGAAGAGACACACATAACTTTTATATCTACAATAAGCATTATTCAGAACTAGACCTGGACGTATATCTACCCTCCATGTTATTACAATCTATTTGCTATCAATAACATCAAATTCTTATTTACTATGTTTCATCTGGGCTGTTCTTAACTCCAATTGGGCAGCCCTGGGGGGCCATGATGCCTTGACTCCTAGCCCATAGCAATTTTCTCTTCCGCCTCACATTCATCTCCCATGGTTCTCCCCAACCCCCAAGACACTGAAAGCTTAAAACCTATGTCTTTTATGCTTAGCTATTGGCTGTCAGCATTTTTATTCACCAATCAAAAATAATTTGGAGCCAAGGTCATATAGAATCACTTGGGTCTATGTGAAGACGTTTTGGGACAAGCAGGTCTTGAGAAACCAGTATTAGCATTAAGATACAAGCAGATTCATCCCAGCCCACTACAGTATGGGTGTCAACTATGGTTTGAGAAGGACAAAAGTGAGGAGAGAGTAGCAACAAGTGGATATCCATGATGACCAAGGAGCCCATGAGTAAAACTGTTCTCCTTTTCTACCTCTCAGATGTTCCCCTTCCACAGCTACATGTCCATACATGAATTTGTTTAAGATTCCAATAACCTAAAGGAGAAAAACAATGCAGGCTAGGTGACAGAGACTAAGTGGCTGCCCCTCAGAGGGCCATTGCCAGCATGAGTGTGATTCAATGGGGTTTTCAGCCACTCTCCCACTTTCTGACCACAGTAACTTCTGCTTCATCTCATCTTCCCAGGGATGCGCAGATTTCTCTGAGGTTAATCTTAGGCCAAAACAGAGAAGCAATTGTAGAAGAGCAGTTTCTGTCTCTATCATGTATGCCCCGCCATCAGTGTGTGGGCACCATACATACTATGATTTTCTGTAGGTTCAGTACATACATTTATCTATCAGACATATTACCTAATGGATAAGGGCAGGGATAAAGCCAAGTGGTTAAATTATAAAAGGGTCTGGAGTGATAGGCATTCTGAATTTGTACCATGGTTCAGTGAGATACAATATATGGCTTATATGACTAAGGCTAGACTCCCATATTATAAACAAAGCTTACCAAGGCAAACCAGCGCAAGACCAAAGGTGAGAAACAAAACATTATGACCTCAACTATACCTAACTAATGTGATTTATGAAGCTCTATTTGCCTGCAGTTTTAAAAGAATTAACATCAAGGTCCCTGGGAGATATACTTATTATTGCATTTTTAGTAGTATATTTTTTAACACCCAAGGTATAGATACCACGCAGATATCATAAAGAATTGAGCTGATAAAGGAAACATAGTGTATACATGGACAATGAAGTGTAATTTTGCCTTAAAAAAATGAAATCCCATCATTTGAGAAAATATAGGCAGAAAGACTTGGGCCATGCTGAAAGACAGATATCACATACACTCAGTTAGGTGGGCAGGGTTGGGGTTTGCTCTGTTGCTGTCTGAGTACCCAAGACCTGGTTTCCCCAGAGACAAGAGAGCCCACATGTCTACCCCACCCAGGGATCCATCCCATCATCAGCCACCAAACCCAGACACAATTGCACATGCCAGCAAGATGTTGCTGAAGGGATCCTGATATAGTGGTCTCTTGTGAGGCTATGCCAGTGCCTGGCAAACACAGAAGTGGATGCTCACAGTCAGCTATTGGATGGAACACAGGGTCCCCAGTGGAGGAGCTAGAGAAAGTACCCAAGAAGCTATAGGTGGAACAACAATAGGAACTAACCAGTACCCCCAGAGCTCGTGTCTCTAGCTGCATAGGTAGCAGAAGATGGCCTAGTCGGCCATCATTGGGAAGAGAGGCCCCTTGCTCTTGCAAACTATATATGCCCCAGTACAGGGAAATGCCAGGGCCAAGAAGTGGGAGTGGGTGGGTAGGGGAACAAGGGTGGGGGGAGGGTATAGGGAATTTTCGGGATAGCATTTGAAAATGTAAATACAGAAAATATCTAATAAAAAATAAATTAAAAAAAAGAGAGTCCACATGTAAACCCAAATATTGCCATGTGACCTGGCCTCCAAGTCATTTCTGATTAATGAATAAAGATACCTACAGCCTATAGCTGGGCAGAATTGAGATAGGTGGGGCTTGGTGTTTCTGACCTTGGAGTTGGAGGAGATCACAAGTGGTGAAAAGAAGGTAGAGATATTGAAAGATGCAGTGTTTTAGAAGTAAAAAAAAAAGCATGGCCCTGAGGTCTGACCAATTGGAGTTAAGAGCAACACAGATGAAACATAGTAAGTATAAACTCAGGGTTATAAATAAAAAGTAGATTAGATTCTTCTACTATATTCTAAAAGGGTAGCTACCCACATCTAGTGCTGATTAAAGCTTATTATAATTATCAAGTTTGTGTGTATCTTTTATCTGGGGACTAAGTAGTCTAAGGCAGGGAAGAAACTCCAGATTGAGATTAAATATTCTCAACAAGAGTACAGCATAAATACAGACCCAATTAAAAGTGATAATAGAAGGATGAGATGTCGGTACTCAAAGCATGCATCCTCATAAGCAGAAAGGAGTAATAAATTTCAGTAACTAATATTCAGAAATAATTCTATAGTTAATGATAATACATTATATTTTTGAAAACTATGAAAGAGATGATATGTGCTTCACCATAAAAATAACAACTCCATGAGGTAATGAATGCGGTGAGTGGCCTGGGTCATACAGATATGTTTTGAAAACGCATTGCTATGCTTTGAATCTTGAATATTCTCCAAAGGACATGCACACAAATGCACACATACACATTTCTATGTGTTTTTGTTTTCAAAACAAGACACCATGCTCTCTTTGTTCTCTTGAAGTTGTATCAGCTAAGTTCTTATATAATGAATAATAGAAATATCTCATTATTTATACCTGTCTCTTCAGTTTATTTTACTATAGTTTGTGGAGCATTTGAGTTACTTATATTTTTTCCACTACCAATCTTCAAAATAAAAATTCTCTCCTGCCTCACATGGGGATTCTTCCCATATGCAGCCACCAAACCAGACACTATTGCTGATGCCAAGAAGTGCTTGCTGACAAGAGCCTGATGTAGCTGTCTCCTGAGAGACTCTGCCAGAACCTGACTAAAAAGAGGCAAATGGTCGCAGCCAACCATCAGACTGAACACAGGGACCCCAATGGAGGAGTTAGGGGAAGGACTGAAGGAGCTGAAGGGATTTGCAACACCATAGGAAGAACAACAATATCAAACAAACAACCTCCTCCCTGAGGACTCCCAGGTACTAAACCACCAACCAAAGAATACACATGGAGGGACCCCTGGCTCCAGCTGCAAATGTAGCAGAGGATGGCCTTATCTGGCATCAATGAGAGTGGAGGCCCTTGGTCTTGTGAAGGCTCGGTGCCCCAGCTAGGGAGGTGAGTCTGGAGTGGGTAGGTGGGTAGGGAAGAACCTCATAGAAACAGGGGTAGGGGTGGGATAGGGGTTTTACGGAGGGAAACTGGGAAGGGGGATAACATTTGAAATGTAAATAAATAACCAATAAAAATTTCAAAAGAAAAAAAGGAGTAACAGGAAAGGGAAAATAAGGTAATTATATAATATTCCAAAAAATAAAAAATAAAAGAAGCGTTTCCTTTAAAAACAATACAAAACAAAACAAATCAAAAACAAAAATAAAAATAAAGCCAGTCGTACCTGTTCTTTTTGATTTAGTCTTCCAAACTTATACATCGTGTCCCATGGCAAGACTAAGAATATATGTTCCTATGTTCCTTTACTTACCAAAGACTTAACTTACATGTTTGTCCAACAATGGGACTACCCATCCCCATGCTCATCTCATGATGGCACAAGAGTTGGTGGGGTGGGGGCAGCTGCTTACTAGTCTTGACTCGTTGTTGGGTCCATTGTACCCCAATACCAAAGATTTCCTTTTGAGTTCTATACAGCATTTCCCAGAAAGATTTGCCAAACTCAAAAATACAATAGGGATTTGGTTCACATCCATTATTATTTTTCAGAAATATTCAATAAAATATAATGCTTGATGTAGATCTTGTAATGAATATTTTTCCACAATTAATAATCTGCACCCTTCTTTACCCATAAGTGATGCTATTTTGTGTTTCCCCTCTCTCAAGTCTGAATGTATCCTTAATCATGTTAAAGGGTTGATATCTCTCTACCAGAACACTCCTTCCTTTGTGACACCTCATAGAACAAGCTGGAAGCAGATATTTTGGAGCCACGAATCAATTTTCTATTTCATATAGTGTGAGCTTATGTTTAGTCTTTCGTTTAGCCAATTGGCAATCAATATTGATTGAATTATTTGATCCTCACCAGTAAATCTTCTTTTAGTTTTGGATTCTATTATGCATCAGTCATGCCTTTCATTAGGCTCCCAAGGAATCATAACTTTTAAACAGTTGCTTACTTAAAATAATATAGCCCAGTAGTTCATTCACTCTGTCTGGAAAACCAGATGACATATTAAGATATGTTTGGTACTTAAGACTACCCACCTGAGAAGTTTAATTCTTATTGACTGTTGTGGATCGTGCTAAACAAAAATCTAAAAGTCATAAAAGTGTTGTCTATAATGCTCTAAGAAAAAAAAAAACAAGCCATCAACTTTGTAGAATGCAAGTTTTAGCATAATGGTGCAATTTCATGAGTTCATGTAGCTCTGGAACGAACAGCATAATATTTATGGTGGTATTGCTATCTGGAGGCCAGTTGAGATTGTAAGCTACTTGATTTTCATGTATACCTTAGACAATGATAGAGAGGAATAAGGAAAAAGAAAAAAAGAATGAGTGCAAAGGGGGGAGATGAAGGTAAAATGGAGAAGAGAAAGCTACTTAGAAGGCAGTTATATATATGGAAAGTTATATTTGAATAAACTCAAATATTTATGTGCATGGGTCTACATATGAAAATAGCCTCGTGTGAACAAATGAATCATGAATCAGCACACAAGTTAACATTATTAGGATTTCTATTACAAAGTCACTCGAGGCTTAGGGTCCAACTTATGACTTGAGGGATGAATGGCTTGTGATGATATTAATAATGTAAGGGCATTTATGAGATCACCTTTGAAAGGCATTTCAAATTTGGCCAACTGAAGAAAGAGGTCATATCTCTAACAGGGCACTTGACAACTGGTGACTGTACCAAGAATATTCTCCCAACTACCTTTATTAACTCTATACTTTATATCTATTGTTCTTTCTTTGTGTATACATAGGTATGTGTATGTGTGTCATCATCATGAAAATAAAAAGATAAGGTAGAAATAAAGTACTAGAAACAATAAAATGTGAGCATGTTGAAAGACAGCAGCTCATGTGGGTAAGAAATGGCATCCTTCTAACACAAATGATCAGCAATGCATATGTAGATGGATATGAGAGAGAAGCATTGGGAGAGACAAGATGAGTCTGTGAAAGCAAGATGATTCAGGGTGGCGCATTATATTATGGGTGCCTGAATTTAATGTCACTTCATTATTTTAGCTGCTTCTGAGTCATTTTGTTTAATAATCCTGTATCTTTTCATGTTTGTCTTTTAATTTCCTTTAAATTATTAATATGTTCTATGAGAGGAGTCAAACATAACTTTATCTATCTATACTCATCTCCCACAGGATATGACATATAGTAGTTACTCAAAAACATGAGGTTGTTTTTAAATAAATGACTGGTAAATATTATTAGCTAAATTGTATAAGAGTTGCTGTTTGCAGAGCACTACTTAGAGAATCTCAATAGATAACATCTAGTTATTTGCATGCTTAAGCTGCTGTACATGACACAAGTTGCTTTATCATTATAAATAGATTTTGCAATATGAATTATTTCATTATGAACACACCTCTATTTCCTGAAAATTCAGAAATAAATGCAACAGTAAGGTTTTTTTTCATGTTGTTGAAAGAAAAGTCTATATGACTTTGGACTTTATATGGGTTATATTTACATTCTTTTATTACATTTCTTGTTGTTGTTGTTGTTGGGTGCAGCAAACTTTATTGATGGTATTCAAAAGAGTAGGAAGGGCTCCCTAGACCCCTCCTGTTATGGGGGTCTGGGATGGAAACTGTGAGGGAGATACTCAGTGTTGGGGGCCAAGTTGGAACGGGGACTCCTCAGCAATTGAGGGCCTCTCTTTTGCTCTCAGTGTTCTTGCTGGGGTGGGTGGTCCAGGGTCTCTTACTCCTTAGAGGCCATGTAGACCATGAGGTCCATGACCCTGTTGCTGTAGCTGTATTCATTGTCATACCAGGAAATGAGCTTTACAAAGTTGTCATTGAGAGCAATGCCAGCCCCAGCATCGAAGGTGTAAGAGTGGGAGTTGCTGTTGAAGTTGCAGGACACAACTTGGTCCTCAGTGTAGCCCAGGATGCCTTTCAGTGGGACCTCAGATGCCTGCTTCACCACCTTCTTGATGTCATCATACTTGGAAGGTTTCTCCAGACAGCATGTCAGAACCACAACAGATACATTGGTGGTAGAAACATGGAAGGCCAGGCCAGTGAGCTTCCTGTTCGGCTCTGGGATGGCCTTGCCCATATCCTTTGCACCACCAGTGGATGTAGGGATGATGCTCTGGGCAGCCTCACAGCCATCCCGCCACAGCTTTCCAGAGGGGCCATCCACAGTCTTCTGAGTGGCAGTAATGGCATGGACCATGGTCATGAGCCCTACCATGATGACAAAGTTGTCATGGATGACCTTGGCCAGGGGGGCTAAGCAGTTGGTGGTGGAGGATGCATTGCTGACAGTCTTGAGTGAGTAGTCATATTTCTCATGATTCACACCCATCACAAACATGGGCACAACTGCAGAAGGGACAAAGATGATGACCCTTTTGGCCCCACCCTTCAAGTGGGCCCCAGGCTTCTCCATGGTTGTGAAGACATCAGTAGACTCCACGACATACTCAGCACCAGCATCACCCCATTTGATGTTAGTGGGATGTCGCTCCTGGAAGATGGTGATAGGCTTCCCGTTGATGACAAACTTCCCATTCTTGGCATTGACTGTGTCGTTGACTTTGCCATGGGTGGAGTCATACTGGAACATTAGACCATGGAGTTGAGGTCAATGAAGGGGTCATTGATGTCAACAATCTCCACTTTGCCAAGTGGAGAGCAGATGGCAGCCCAGGTGCCCAATACAGCCAAATCCGTTCACACTGACCTTCACCATTTTATCTATGGGTCGAGACTGGCACTGCACAAGAAGATGTGGCTGTCTCTGGAATAGGGAAGAGCAGTTTTTATTACATTTCTCTTCGTTTTCCATAAAGAGGTATTTGTAAATAAATTATCAATCTGATATATGGAAAATGTAATGATAAGCAATTCATTTTATAATCTTTTTTTTCTTATTACATATTTTCTTTATTTAAATTTCAAATGCTATCCCGAAAGTTCCCTATACCCTCCCCCCACCCCTGCTCCCCTACCCACCCACTCCCACTTCTTGGCATTCCCCTGTGCTGGGTCATATAAAGTTTGCAAGACCAAGGGGCCTCTCTTCCCAATGATGGCCAANTAGGCCATCTTCTGCTACATATGCAGCTAGAGACACGAGCTCAGGGGGTACTGGTTAGTTCCTATTGTTGTTCCGCCTACAGCGTTGCAGACCCCTTCAGCTCCTTGGGTACTTTCTCTAGCTCCTCCACCTTAATTACAAAACTTTTAAGAGGTAGCATGGGTGAGTTCTAGTTTGTAAGACAAAAACAAAGTCAAGAATTATGTTACAGACAGATCCCTGACCCATGTGTACCTTTAAAGATAATAAAGGACTTGAGTGAGAACAGAATTGAAGTCACAGACATAACAGAGACTCAAGAGACAGACAAATCTGATTTAAATAGTCGCTCCTTGTCTTAGTCAGGGTTTCTATTCCTGCACAAACATCATGACCAAGAAGCAAGTTGGGGAGGAAAGGGTTTATTCTGCTTACATTTCTACATTGCTGTTCATCACTAAAGGAAGCCAGGAAGCAGGCGCTGATGCAGAGGCCATGGAGGGATGTTCTTTACTGGCTTGCTTCCCCTGGCTTGCCCAGCTTGCTTTCTTATGTAACCCAAGACTACCAGCCCAGAGATGGCACCACCCACAAGGGGTCCTCCCAGCTTGATCACTAATTGAGAAAATGCCTTACAGCTGGATCTCATGGAGGCATTTCCTCACCTGAAACCCCTTTCTCTGTGATAACTCCAGCTTGTGTTAAGTTGACACAAAACCAGTCAGTACACTCCTTAACAATTCAAAATTTAGACATAAATATCTGCATCTGACTCTTTCAGCTGCTTGTTGGGTCTTTTGGAGGGCAGTCATGATAGGTTGATTTTTGTGATTACTCCTTAGCCTCATTAATAGTGTCAGGCTTTGGAGCCTCCCCTTGAACTGGATCCCACTTTGGGTCTTTCACTGGACCTCCTTATCCTCAGGCTCTTCTCCATTTTTGTCATTGCAGTTCTTTCAGTGAGGAGCAATTATGAGTCAAGAGTTTTTGACTGTGGGATGGCAACCGCTCTCTCACTTGATGTTCTGTCTTTCTGCTGGAGGTAGGCTCTTCTAATGTCCCTCCTTTGAGTCCTGAGAGTCTTTCACCTCCCACATCTCTGGTACATTCTGGATGGACAGAAGTTTCTGGCTCCTGTGGTTGAATTAGGGAAAAACTAGAAGAAGCTGAGGCGACCCTATAGGAAGACCAGCATTCTCAATTAACCTGGAACCATGAGATCTCACAGACACTGGACTAACCAGGCAGTATACACCAGATGATATGAGACCCCGACACATATATAGCAGAGGACTGCCAGGGCTGGGTTCAGTCAGAGAGAATACACCTAACCTTCAAGAGACTGGAGGCCCCAGGGAGTGGAGACACCTGGTGAGCTGGGGGTAGGGAGTGGGAATATCCTCATGGAGATGAGGGAGGAAAAGGTATGGGATCTGGAACAGTCAGAGGAGGACTGGGAAGGAGATAAAATCTGGAGTATAAAAACAAAACAAACAAAACAAAACAATAAAAAAGATTAAATAAAATTATTTTTTAAAAAATCAAAGTTTAGGTACTCAATAGAAGATCCTAAACATTATCCTTTCAATGAATTACTATGTATATTTTCTCTTAGATTTTAATTAAATAACAAAAAATTATTAGTTCTTAGAGAAGTTCACTCAAGAAGTTTGGTTATAATACTCCTTGAACTGACCCTTCTTCCAGCTGTTCCCAGATCCACCATCATTTACTTATACATACAACTCTATGTTCTTTGAAAAATAACTGACAAGTCTCTATTTGTGCTGGCCATGTATTCTTGGAATTGTGCCTTCCACTGTAGCTGTTCAGTTATCAGGAGGAAAGCTTTTAGAGAAAACTGAGCTCTCAAGCCACAAGAATTCCTCAGCAGCAGTGAGACTTCATATCCAGCTCTTCTCTTCATGCAGGGATTTGGTCAGCTTGCCCAGGTCTTCTGCATGCTGTTACAACCATTGTAAGTTCATATGCAAAGCTGCCCAGCTGTGTCAAGAAGGCATTTTTTTTTTCATTATGATAATTTGCCGCTCCTGGCATCTTACACATTTCCACAAAGTTCAAAGAGCCTTGGGAGGAGGACTGCAATGTAGAGTTCCACTTAAGGCTAAGCATTTCAAAATTTCCTATTATCTCATCTATCACCTCATTCTCCTGATGGGAAAACCAAGACTCTAACAGGTTAGCAAGGATGGAAGAAATGAACAATAACCACTGAGCCAGACAGCCCTGTGATTTCAATTGAATTTTCGCCCTTTATAGGAAGTGTAAGTTCTGACACACACACCCACAAAAAAATTAAGCTCTCTCACCCTCCACAGACTCTACATGATGCATCTTTAATTGGCTTGTTTGGCATTTCTTAAAGTAAATCCCTTTGAAGCACTTGTTTCACTGGCTACTTCAATGTGTTAAATGAAAATAAACAAATTTCAGGGTCCAATAAGTCTTGAAAATGCTGGTTTGAAGTAGAGGCCAATCCCTTTACTTCCAAACCCTCAGAGTCTCTAGAAGGCTGATTGCATCAATATCCCCATGGGACTACGAAGCAACTGGGAAACAGTTTCTTAGAAAAGTTAGCATAGCTCTGCTTTCTGCCCTTCAGTGTTGTGTTTTCTGCAAGGTCTCTATAAACCAACTCACCCAACCTTTATTCCTTTAGCCTGTATATCTGATGACTCCCAAAGGCCATGTGACCTTAGTTTCAGTCACCCACATGGTAATCTCAGTCCATGAAGAGAACTTTAAGCATGGAGCCCAATGGCAGTGTCTTGACCTTTTCATGTGTGTGGTTGAAAGAGAGAGGAGAGTGCCAGTCCCTTGATCTTTCTCTTTTGTCATCTCTCTGACCCCTGAGCTGCTGTTCTCCACTCTGGGCTCTCAGTATGAAGTGTCATATAATGCAAACCAGAAGAACTCTGCATCTCAACTCGGGAATTTGTTATAAGAGGAAGGGTTGACTAGTACAGCACCTTGTCAGAATTATTATTTACAAACCCCAGTACAGAGCAAGATCCAGGACATTCTGCTCTGAGAAGGTTCCCTAGTGCCATTTCCTGTCAGCCTTACCAAGGAAGCCAATGATCTGGCATGTGTAAATTGATTACTTTCATCTACTAATGAACCTATAAAAGTGGGCATGATGATACAGGCATGTGATCTCAGCTACTTAGAAAACTATAACAGGAGGATCACAAGTTCAAACACTCTGTAACCTATAGAATTAGCTCAATACCAGCCTCAAAAAGTTCTTGGGCTCCTGTTTCAAAACGAACTCTAAGAAAACAGCTGATGCTATTTCTCATGGTAGAGCGCTTGACATACATGGAATGAGAACCCACACTCAAATATCAATACAAACAAAGGGAAAACTTATATAAAGAAAATTGTGGTTCAAAAGCACTGAAGTATGTTGAATAAAATAATTTATTCAAGTAACACTTGACATACAACTAGCTGTTGCATGTCAGATTGAAATATATCACTGTATGTTTAGATATGCATATATCTAAACATACTAAATTTAAAAATTGTGTGGTAAGTACTAATTCACCTAACTCCTTTCATTCAGAAAAAATGTTTTGCTATTCATTCATGCCTTGGAAGTGTTAGTAGTTCATTCTCCTTTTGCTGCATGCTTTTTTTGTTGTATTACTAATTGACAGCTTGTTTATCCATTCGTCTGATAGTTTACCGTTGTCTAAGCATCCATGTACAAATTTATGAATGCATGTCTGCTGTCATGCCTCAAAGGTTTTATCCAAGTGAGTCCTATGGCGATCATATGGTCAGTGTGTGTATTGGTTTATTTTTCAGTGCCAATGCATTTTAAAAAGCTCTATCCCACATTATGTGCCCCAAAGCAAAGAATGGGCATTATAATTTTCTTACAATCTGTCCATGACTTTGACCAGTTATATTTATATTACATATATTATAAAGGTTTTGAAGATGTACATTTTAGAGGATTTAATTTCTGAAGATTGATTCTGTGATACATTTTATGTGCCTTTTGCCTGATAAAATTTGGTAAGCTATCTGTGAAAATGTTCCATAATGAGGTTACATTTTCGTCTGTTTGAGTTTTAAGCATTTTATATATATATATATATATATATATATATATATATATATATATTCTGGATGCAGGCCCCTTCTGAAAAGCATTATGTGCACTCAGTTTCTTCCCTGTTTGTAGCTCATCTTTTCAAATTCATTTAGAATATTTAGAGAAACAGAAGCTTTATACTCTAAAAAGTCCAATCGATCCATTTGGTTTTCATGAATTATGTTTTTGTTGTTATAGGTGATCTTTGCCTACCTCAAAACTGTACATATAATCTACTTTCTTTTAGCAATTTCATTGTGATTGTGTATTTAAGTATATGACCTATTTCAATTTGCAGGGAATCATGGAGTTGGCCTGGTCAAGCTACCTTGAGAGCTTTGCATCACAAGTTTTTCTGGATAGAGCCTGTGACTCATGGGGGCACTCTGAATCTTTCAGTTCCTAAAAACTTTCTCTGCCACTTGCTTAGGCACTGAAGCATTCAAGCTATTTTCTGTTTCTCTGTATATTCCTTCAGAAGTCAAAGAAGCACTTAGAAATTTGACAATTGGTCCTAGACATTAATCTTGTGTACTTGTGTAGCTTGCAAATGTTGTATCCTGTCATCTTCAATTGTAGACACTGGGAATCCCAATATATTCCATTTCTGATAAATGTAAAACATTAAATATATGATTGCTTCCAGTAAATTTGGCACAGCCTCAGCATAACTGTGGGTCCTCAAACCTGTGCCTCGTTTTCATTTCTCATTGGCCATATCAGGTAACCTTAGTAAGTAATTGCTTGTGCTTACATGAACTAATTTATATAGAGATAGGATTGTATCATTTGTTTATGGATATCCAAGGTTCTAAAATCATGTATTAAGAGCATTATTTCTTCTAAACCTTGTTGCCATGGTAGCCTTCTCAAACTTATTGTGCACATGCTTGCATAATTATTTCTTAACTCTTTTCTCTTAAACTGGTTTCTCTGTATATCTACATAACAGGACATTACAAATTTTGACACCAAGTAGTACGCATTCTGCAATTTTTCTCTGCTTCATATTGCTTGGCTTTGAAGTTTTCGAGATTTTTAAGTGAACTCAGGTATCATCTTGTCAAGCCAAGCAGTAAATTCATGATGTTGCCTAAGATTGCCCCTAAACTTACAGTTCTGTGAAAAAGAAATACCGGGTCCTTTGGAGCCTCGGTGACCTTACACAGTGTTTTCATTATCCACTTGTCAGCTGATAGCCAGCTGGGTTGATCAAATTTCCTAGCTGTTATGAATTTTAAAAAGCAATGAATAGTTGCCATGTTTCAAATTTTAAAATAAGGTCTTTGATCCACTTTGAATTCTCTGTGTGCGTGCACGTGCACACTCGTGCTTGCACATGCACACAGGATGGAAGGCATGAGACTAATTTCATTCTTCTGAATATGGACATACAGTTTTGCCCACACCATTTTTGAAAGGACTTTTTTCTAGTGTGCCTTCAGGGCACATATTAATACATAGGTGGCACATATTAATACATAGGTGGCACTCCTGTGAGGTTTTCCTCCAGGTCCTTCAATATGCTCCTTTAGTGTACATGTCTGTTTCTCACAGGTATCATGTTGATCACCATAATTATAACGTATCAGTGTTTTTCTACTTCATATTGGTTTGGCTCTCTGTGATCATTTTTAAGCAGGAAGCCTTGAAATGGTGTGCAACCTTAAAAAGTTTAGTTGGACCCATTTCTGTCTTTCCTTATGCTGTTGCTTGAGGGTGAAGATTAACAGTTGTAAAAGACTTTCTTAATGTAGAAGATCTTGTTTTACAGAACAGAGAGGGTGAATTCACATCCTCTGCATCTGACTTTTTATACCCACCCTTGTGTCTGTTAATGATTTGTGCATTTTTTTCTGTCATAATTGTTATTTTTGTAGAGTAATATGTTCACAGTTCAAATTTAAAAGCCTATTCTAAAGTTTTCCTGTAAAATAGTAACTAAATCCCAAGATTTTATTGACCCATATATAAAAATGACAAGCAGCCATTTAAGCTAAGATGCACCAACCGTTTTAGTGTGGATAGTCTTTCTAAGCATCTTCACTAAGTAGATTCTTAATAGACAAAAACTAAAAAAAAATCACTTTTGTTACATACATAGGAAGTATGATTACACACACACACACACACACACACACACACATATATATGATTACACATACATGTACATGTATACTTGCATATATCTATACATATACCTATACCTAAACCTATACATATGTATGAGGTCTTTCCATCCTCTGCCTTTTATTTGGTTACGTTACTGTTTACCTGTTTGCATCCCTTATCTTGATGTAAGGGAAAGTTTAAATATGTTGGTGGAGTTGGCAGAAGCAGGATTCTCTCTTTCTTATTTTAGTAATATTATATCAGTGAAGTCTACCATCTTTCAAATGACAGTCTATATATTGCAAACATATAATGTAGTTTATTAATTCTTTATCTTATGTGCAAACTTACATAACTTATGAATCATTAATTATCATTGGTATATTTTTAAAAATGATTGGTTATCTTATTTATTTACAGTTCTAATGTTATCCACCGTCACAGTTTCCCCTCCACAAACCCCCTTATGGGATGAAATTTTTGGAAACCAATGCTGAACTAGTGTGAACAAAATTCCTTTATTCATTTCAGAATACTCATTACCAGAAAGAGAAACAGTTTCTTCTAACCACGTGTTGGTTTTTAAACATGTGAGGGTGGCTGGAGTATCAGTTTGACTAAATTAATGTAAGGAAGCACTTGGATGGGAGCTCTGGATCCTGATCTTTCTTGCTCATAGTTTGTGAGACGCTCATGGCCTACTGATGGCCTGGACTATACATTACACACTTACATATTAATCCACGGAAGTCATCAAAACCAAGCTCTTGAAACCTTTTCATCATTCCTACCTCATGTCTACTGATACTCTGCATTTCTATGGAGCTTGCATGTAGTGACTGCCTCATTGAGAGTCCTGTTAATGTTAGGTGCTCTAGAATTCTCTGGCATGTATTGTCTTTTAATCTTCACACCATTTTCAGCATTTTACAGGAATACTTCCTGAACTTTTCTTTTTTTTTGGGTGTGAATTTTTCTATAGTCTAAGTAATTTAATCTTCCTGAGCTCTGAGCTTCAGGAAGCATCACTGTAGAATCTGACAACTTTTTAATATTTTTTGAAGATGTCAGATACATAGGGTAAGAAACTTTGAATTTGCTTTCAGTTTCTACTCCAATAAGTCAGGAATGTTTCAGAGCTCTCTAGCTACCCCTCTCCCCCAGAAAAGTCCATGGAACACAGATGCTTGGATTAAATCCTTCACTTAACATTTCAAAAATGCTCAATATCTATTACTTTATAAATTAGATGTGCTAGCTACAGTAATGCTAGGAGACTCCAGTATAAGTGATACCAATGATCAGTTCTATCAAGACATAGAAAGGCTGCTATGGATAGAGAGGAAATGAGCTATTTATTGTATTCAATGGTCAATGTAGTACACTTTGGAAAGGAACGCTTTGTTTAAGCTTTTGACTAAGTAGGTGACTATATATTGTTGTCTTGTACATTTAATAACAGGTAAGGCAGGGAGCAACGCCTCAGAGGGTAAAGTACTGTACAAGCAAATGGACATGAGTTTGGATCTCTGGACTAACCCACAAAAATGATGGTTAATAGCATATGCCTTTCCTGGAAGTTTTCAGTGGTGGAGTGAGCAGTATGCTGGGGCTTCTGTTGATCTCCAAGTGAGAGACCTTATCTCAGAAAGTATGGTATAGAACAAAAAATGAAGACAACAGCATTAATCACTAGCATCTATCCATACACCCACATACACCAAGGAAGATAGAAGAGGGAAGGAAGAAGGGTGGGAAAGAGGGAGAAAGAGGAACAGAGATAATAGAAAGAACCAAGTTGAAAGCTTTTGATTGTAAAAGAGGAAAAAACAGAAGTAACAAAAGACATTACTTATGACTATCAACATATTGTTAAAATTGTTCACTAAAATTGTTTTGTGTAAGAAAAAGAAAAATTTGAAAGGAATAAAATATCAGGATAAAGGAAGAAAAGCAATGTCCCTCTGTCTCTATGGGGCCTGTGGGTAGGAGAGAGTGGATGGGGAATGTGAGCTAGAACTAATGTTAGTGATGTGAGCTCTGTCCTGAACTGTGGGAGGGCTCTTGGGTAGCTCCAGGAGTGCAGTGCGATGACCATAATTGAAGCACAGGAAGTTTGTTTTGGCAGTGTGGAGGCTCATTTCAAGGGCCGTGTTGGAGGAAATGAGACAAGTTGGAAGGCTGACCCAGTCATCCAGGTGGGAAAAGATACAAGCTTGTACTTGTATCATTTATGATATGAATAAAATGAATATATGATATACGTTTATTTCCCCCATATGTCCAAGTTTCTATTGGAGTGTGATAAAACACCACAACCAAAAACATCTTGGGAAAGATTTGGTTTATTTCACTTTACACTTCCAGATAGCAGTCCATTACAGAGAACTGAAACAGACAAGCAGCTGGAGGCTGGTACTGAAGCAAGCATCGTGAAGAAATCCTCACTGGTTTGTTCCTCATGGTTTGCTCAGTCTGTTTCTTTTACAGCTAAGGGTCACATATACAGGGTGACACCGATCCCCTGAGCTGGGCAAGCATACAGAGATTATTAATCAAGGAGTATGAGTCAGGCAATCTGGATGGAGACGTTTCAGTTAAGGTTCTTCTTCCCAGATAACAGTAACTCTAGCTTTGTGTCAAGCTGACAAAAATGTAACTAGGAACTACACTTGTATGCAAGGCCAAAGAAATAAAGTGATGCTAATGTAACAGTAAGGGCAGAGGATCTCCAAGACTTGGTTACTGATTGTAAGTGTGGGTTGAGAAAGCAAGGAATGCTGAAAAATATCTGGACATAGATGGCAGTAATGACACTTTCTAAGACAAAGGAAATAACAGCTCACCCTGCTGCCTTCTTATAGTAACCTGAAAGGTTCAGAAGTCCTTTTTGTCACCTCCACATACTAAAGAATTCTCAGGATTTGAGATCAATACTAAGCTAGTCTTGGATAATCTCTTCTCTCATAGTAAGTGACTTAGGAGTAGGAGCTAATTCAAGTTATCAGAATTTAGCATTGCTTGGCTACCAGATACTGTGCAGAAATTGATACATAAATGTGACTTATTTTCTTTATTTCTATCTCCTATAATATATTTAAAGAATATCTGGAGTCTGAAATAAATAAATAAATAAATAAATAAATAGATAGATAGATAGATAGATAGATAGATAGATAGATAGATAGATAAATGTTAATTTACATGCAGGACATAGACTATTAGCTAGGAATGGTGGCTTATACCTTTAATCCTAGAACTCAGGGGCAGAGACAAGCAGAGCTCTGTGAACTTGAGGTCTCCATAGAAACTTCCAGGATAGCCAGTGTTATACAGAGAGAACTTATCTTTAAAAAAGCAAAAACAAACAAAAAAGGCATAGATGTTGGAGCTGGAGAGGGGGCTCAATGTAAGCAGTTAAGATATCATGTTCACTGCTCTTACAGAGTACCCAAATTCAGTTCCTAGTACCTATGTCAGGTAGCTCAGAACCTCCTGTAACATCAGCCCTACAGAATCCAATGACTTCTTCTGAACTCTGTGAACAATAGTACCCCACATATGTACATATCACACATGTATACATAATTAATAAATATTTTAAAAGCCATTAATGTACTTACTACAGGTATTGTATGGGCTGAAATTTGCCGGTTGCAGTTTGCCTTTGTTTCTGGGAGTGAGAGGCAGGCAGATTTCTGAGTTCCAGGCCAGCCTGCCTGGTCTACAGAGTGAGTTCCAGGACAGCCAGGGCTATACAGAGAAACCCTGTCTTGAAGAGAGAGAGAGGGGGTTGGGGAGGAGATTACTATATATCTCATTGCTTCCACTGCTACTGGATACCAGAGAAAAACTTTGAAATGCTGTATGAATGAACTAGCTCTATAGGAGTGACTATCCCTAACAATTAATATTCATTTTGGCTGTACTAGTCTCAGAGAAGTTTGGGAATAATGAAAGAACTGAGCATAGGAGGAAGCTAAAGAATCAAGAATCACACATACATAGGGAAAAAAAGTGGGTAGGTGGATTTTTTTTCCATCTCTTTCCTTATCATGTTTCTCATTATAATAAAAACACAAGACATACAGACAAAACGCAAATAATACATCTCCTGAAAAGGAGCCATTCTAATCCAAGAAGTCCTCTGAATGTCAACCAAGATCAAATGAGGGCCACTGCTTTCCTGATCCTTCTTGGAAGGGAAATGCATCAACTGTTCCTACCTAGTCTTGAGGGAAGCATCAAGCTTTCATTTTAAAAAGAATATGGAAGCTGTAGTACATTATTTCTCAACCCAAACTGACTCTTGTTGAAAGTACTTGTTTGGATTGTGTTTATTTATTAAAATTATGAGCACCCTTAGTTCTTTGCCCTGTATAGCTCAGAGACTGGAAAAGCTTCTATCCCCGGACACATCTGTGGCTCCCAGAATCATCAGGACAAAAAAAAAAAAAATTGCAAAATTCAAGGTATTGAAGTCCAAACTACAAAGAGATATAAAAGAATATGCAGGCATTAGAAAACTCAGTGCCAGGTGTTGAAAGCAAGAGGGGGACAAAAATCTATTACAACAAAATAATAAAGTCTTTTCTTAAAGTTTAAGGGGAAAAATCGTCTTGTTTGTGAAAAGATGGCGAGACATGTTCATTGATCTTTTTAAGAGACAACAAAAAAATTGGCCGTCAACTGAATAAAAGAAAATGAAGTTCCATTAATACAATCTGTCGAAAGACAACTCAGATAAATTGATCAATGCAGAAGAAATCATTTCTAACCTTTCCCCCTATTTGGAGAGGATGTTTTCTTTTTTTTTTTTTTCCAAGAGAATAAACAACATGCATCATCAACTTCAAGTGATTTTTAGATGGCCTTTCCTGCAATAATGGAAAAGGAGCATTTCTGGAACTAAGCATGTGATGCTTTTTATTTATTTATTTTTGGTAGTATCAGACTGAGAATATCAATACATCTGAATAGATTTTGACACAATTTTTTGGTAACTGTGTGTTGTAGTTTCTTCCTTAATTTGTTCTTTAGATAGCTTTTAAAAAGTAGAAAAGTATAAACCACAGTGTGGCTCCATTACTGTGTCTAGGATCAACCATTAAAGAGATTGCTTGAGAAGATAATCACATTACTTATAAGCCTAGGCATAAAACCTTTTAAAAGGTTTATTTTTATTGTTTTAAATTATGTGTATGTGTGTCTTTCTGTGTATAAGTGGGTGGGGCACATATCAGTGCAGATGCCCAAAGTAGCCAGAGGTTTTCCATCCTCAGGATGTGGAGTTATGAACCATCTGACCTTTGCCATGGGAACCAAACTCATGTCCTCTGGCAGAACAGTATGTGCTCTTCACTAGTGAGCCATCTCTCCAGCTTCCTGTGCTAAAACTTTTCAATGAGCTCTTTTTATCAGTTTGAAGAACAAAAGAAAGTGAAATAATGTTATAGTCATCTCTGCCCTAACTAAAATCAAATGAAAAAGATATCATCATATGTCCCTCAATTTAAATAAGCTACAGAGGCAAGCACATGTTCTGTAGTAGGGCATTTGTCATTTGTGAAATTGTAAGTTTGATTCTGATCATGGAAAATAAAAAGCAGGCAAGGGTGTAGGAAAAAGAAGGAAGAGAGAAAAGCCAAAAAATAAATCATAAAATCACCCTTTTGTTTTGATGTGTCTTCAGTGGGGTTTTGCGTGTGAGTTGGACGTGTCTATGTGCTAAGACTGTGCTCAACCTTCCTGAATCCCTCATCTTCTTGTTTATGATTTTTCTTAAGGTTACAGTAGAAAAATGGAGTCACAGACAAATTATTAGAATAGCATATACACGTGTGTATGTGTGTGTGTGTGTGTATGTGTATGTGTGTGTGTGTGTGTATGTGTGTGTATTAAGGTTCTAATACACCTTATGATGCCTGTTTTGTTTTATCACACAGAAATGATTATGTGTAATTTATTGCGAATTACAAATTTCAGATAGCTCAATTATTATATGTATACCTGTGGCTTGTTATTTACACGAGTGACTCCTACAAGAAAGTATTTACCCTAAAGCATGAATCTGTTGAAATTATATTCACAAAATGACAAAATGATATCTCAGTATATAAATAAGATACTTACTGATAAGTTTCCAAGCAATCAGGTGTTTAAACATTTCCTAAATCCTTTTACTAAAAGAAATTCATACAATATATTCTGATCAAGTTTTCCCCACCCAAACTCTTTTGAGATCCTCTTCATCTCCCTATTCACTCAACTTCATGCCCTTTCCTCCTCTGTCTCTTGAGGGAACAAATAGGCGAACAATAAAACAACAGAATAAAAAGGAAAACAACAAAAACACAAACAAACAAAAAACCCACAGAAATTCAAAAAACATAATATATAACCAAAAAAAAAAAAAACAGTAATCAAGCCAAAATCAAGTCCAAAAATGTCCAAAAGAAGTCTGATACAGAAAGATTAAAAATGGGCTTGTTCCTGTTGGCCATTCTTCTCAGTGGTTAACATTTCTTGTGGGATATAGGACCCTTTAAGCATAGAGTTAACTTCCCTGTTTTATAAGTGTATCTGTAGTTATTTATATTGGACTCATTCAGACTTCTAGTAAATGCACAAAATACTCTTCCCATGATAGCCTTCATTCCACCTGACACCTTGTCCTGGATTGGATTCCTACTGCTGTGATAAAAACTATGACAAGAAACTTGGAAAGGAAAAATTTATTTCATACTACAGGTCACAGTCCATCACAGAGGGGAGCCAAGGCATGAGTCCAGTATCCTGGAGATAGGAACTGAGCCATGGAGGGATGTTGCTTGTTGGCTTGTTCGTTCCTTATATCTACCAGGACCTCTGCCAAGGGAAGCCCCAATGCTGACCGCCCACCCCACATCATCAATACAGAAAATGCCCTAGAGTCCTTTTTCTCAGTTGAAATTTCTCCTTCCCAGATGACACTAACTTTTTTCAAGTTGAATGAATGAATGAACGAATGAAGAATGAATGAATGACCAGCACACATTTCAACATTTTTGAACAACAACAAAATATCAAGGAACCCACACAAGAGCAGGACAAAGACCATTTGAGAGTCTCAGTAGATGGTAATCAATTCAGATACGATCCTTTAGCTCTAATGAAATTCCTCTGCAGGGAAACACCCCAGTATCTAGACAGGTGCACGCATGTATCACTGGCTGAGTGGTAAATTCAGCATACTCAATCTTTTAAACAAGAACTTCTCTGGAAACCAAAGTGAGATTTTAAGGAAGAAAGAATAATTGGGGTTGGATTTATCTAAAGAATAACATAAATTCTTTATTTTGTTAGCAACCCCCAATGTGCATTTTAGCATTTGTTAAATGTTTCCAGAATATTCTCTTCCTCCCTTTTCTCCTCTTCTTCCTCTTCCTTCTCCTTGTATTTCTCTGCCTGTTTGTTTTATTGTAGTTATGTGAGGGGAAATGGAACCAGGAAAATGTAAAGATCCATAGAAAAGTAAGGAGGCAGAAATTACAGGGATTCCACAGAATTCCCATAATCATATTATATCCTAGGAAACTGAAGAGAAAACCTCTTCAATGAAGCATTTCCTTCAGCCTAGCTGATCCAAACACAGTTCGAGCAATGTTTCAGTTCCTGAGGTTCACAATGCTATATAGTAGGAGAACTTTAGCATCTGAATCCCAGAAGTCCCAAGCAGCCTGAAGATCCCTACAGATTTCTGTTTTCTTTGTCCTTATGAATCTGTCGTCCATCTAGGAAAGGATGGGGACTTTTTTGTTCAATCCTGGAAGGCGAGAATTTGAAATCATTTTCATTGCTTTCCTTTCCATGAGACTATCACTCGAAGCAACTGAAGCTCTTAGAAAATGAATGAGAGAGAGAGAGAGAGAGAGAGAGAGAGAGAGAGAGAGAGAGAGAGAGAGAGCAAGCTACTCTGGGGAAAACTGCCAGACATAAAGAATTTCATGATTGTTCAGTGCAAATCATGGGATCAATTTGCTTGTGTCTGGCGTACTTCACAGACCACAACTCACGCTCTGCCTGTCATAACCTGCCTCTCTTCCCGTGTGCACCTTCAAGGCCGCACTACGGTAATATCCAAAAGATATTCCCATAAGGACAGAACATGTGCCCACTCTTCATCATTGTTTGTAGATTTGGTCCTAAAAAATCTAATAATAAATTCCAACCATAAATGGATGCATAAAGATCTCTGTGATTTATTGCATTTCCTTTTATTTATTGTGTTTGGAGGGCTGGGCTGCGAAATTTACATATCAGTCACAACTCAGGTAAATTTGTAGCACTTATGAGAAAAACTGTGAGTGTATAAGCACGATGATTCAAGTTCAATGAGTGTGTGTTTTATATGGCTGTGGAAGATTTAAGAAGAAAATAATCTAAGTCCAAAAGGAGCAGCGACAAATGAGGAATTTTCACATATTGAATATTTATCTCATAGGCATTCACCTCAGGTACTTTGACAGGTACTGAGAACTGACTGCAAGACTTGATATTCATGAATCTCATTTTGTAGACCAGAGTCTGCCCTGCCACTGGGCATGGCCACTTGGGGAGGGGGAAAATGGGAAGTTTGACTGCATTTATTCCACACTGCTACAGGAACTGGTGTTGGGCTATTCAGGAGTGCCAAGACACTGCTCAGGGGTGGGAAAGGACAGTCTTAGGTGTGGGGTAGCCAGAATTGCTTTGGGGGTCTCCTGGCCTGCAACGAGGCCTGGTTGTCAGACTCTTGGAAATCCAGGCTCCTCTGGGATTCATGGAAAAGCAGAGAATGGAGTTGGGGCCTGCTGGCTGAAGGGAGTGTCTAGCAGGGGCCTGGGGAAAATGGGGGAGCATCAGTTTATTCCAGCAGGGTGGAAGCAGGCTCTGTAGCTTCATGCCCAGCTCGCCACCACCACCCCCACAACAGATCTTGATAAAAAGAGACAGTCTATGGTTCTAAAGAGTTTATTGTCATGGCAGAAAATGGATGTGTAAAACCATACCTCACTTCTCAGGGTGGGCCTCAGATTAAATCGTTTTTGCAAGGAGGAATATCTGAGGTGGGAAGTTTGTTGACTAAGCCCTCTGGGCCTTCAGGTACCTCATTAGCATAGAGAATTCTGTCTTGAGCCTATGTAACCATAGGCCTTGTTTCTTTTATGTGAGAAGCACAGCATGTTACAAGTCAGGAGTCTGGCAGGGAGCTGGGAGTTTCCTAAGCCTCAGGTGTGTGCCAAACTTACCAAACTTCCTGGCATGGTTTCAAGTCTCACACAGTTCCACACCTTTTATCATTTATGCCATAGACATCATCATCCCATTCCATACATATCATCTGTGCTTTAAACATAAGCCAATCTATTTTCATGGGAGTTAATAATCTGCTCAAACAGTGAGAGAATAAAAGAGTACCAGTTTGGACCACGAACTAAGGATTATGAGGGCGTTTCCTTACTTGGACATCATATTCATACATACTTGTAAAAAGAGGGAGATATATTTGCACGTGAATGTATATATGTGTATGTGGCACTATTTGAAATGGATTAGGAAATATGAGCTTGTTGGAGGAAATGTGTCGCTAGGAGTGATCTCTGAGATTTCGAAAGGCCTATGTCCTCTTCCTGTTGCCTGCAGACCTAGATGTAAAACTCTGTAAAATTCCCGTAGACTTCTCTAGTACCATGTCTGCCTACATGCCACCATGCTCCCTACCATAATGATAATAGACTAAACCTCTAAAACTGTAAGCAAGCAATAATCAAGTGCTTTTTTTTTTTAGAAAAGTTCCCATGGTCATGGTGTCTCTTCACAGCAACAGAACAGTGACTAAGACTCCAGGAAATATAAAATGACTAAAAATTAGGTGTACCATGAATGCATAAAATAGCTGGATATAATTATGTATGTTATCATTGTGAAAGTTAACATCTTAGAGCAAGATAGTTCAGCTGGAAAACACACTTGCTATCAAGAATGGCAATCTGAAGTTTAATTTGCAGAATGTACAAGTGTAAAGAGAAAACCAGCTATCCACAAAAGTGACAGACTTACAAAAACACAGCACCTGGTCTGAGAAACCTTTTGAATAGTTGGTCAAAGTAGTCCAAGTGATTCCCCAAACATTATTACCAATGTAGCCATTAGATACCTCTCAGTAGTTGAGGGTGTGCTCATGTTGCTGAAGACACAACACACATAAGACACTGGACTTAGATAATTTGACCTGAATCTAACCCAAAAGCCTTTTCTGGTGGCCTAACTTCTGTGGTACAAGAAAACACTATGTAATCCTTCTCTCTCTCTCTCTCTCTCTCTCTCTCTCTCTCTATATATATATATATATATATATATATATATATATATATATATATGTTCTGATATTCCTTTTATATAGGAACATATATGTATGTGAGTTTACTCGGAGTTATCCTATGCAAGGCAGAATGCTCATACTGGAAATTATAAATTGTCAAATATAACAACAAGGACCAGTGGAGGAATGCCTCCCCTTGAACTGGTCACAGGTATCCCAGGAACCATCAAAACAATATAGGCTTTTGCCATTGTTCTTGGTTGCTTGGAACTCATGGTAAGACCCTGCTGCTGAAGATACCTAAAACTTTGGTTTACACTGAAATATTTTAGCTTGAAGTGGTATGGATAGTTCCATGCTATCTAGATATCATAGCACCAAAAAGTATTATCCAGGCTGCTAGAGGGGTAAAAATCAACACTGTTTTAAACCCTGTGAACTGCAATGGTGCAATAGTCATTCAAATGGTATGAGGTTAGCCAACTGATTTCTGAATGTTGTTTTATATATATATATATATATATATATATATATATATATATATATATATATATATTCATTCCAAGGATCTGAGCAGAGACTATATTGAAACTAGCTGGAGACACTGGTAATCTCTGAATTAACTCTAGTGTGAAAATTTTCCTCCTCTGAAAAATAGCGTGTGTTTATAGCCAAATAACTATATCTTCCTGTATTGTCATTTACATGGATTTACAGAGCCTTCCTACTGTCCATGTCATTTCCAACTCTGAATTAAATTGTTTGTTGTCACATCATCTCACAGCACAGCATTCCAGCCAGTTACATAAGGTCAATCCTTTAGTGTTTAACATATATGCTTTCTTGCTCATGAAAATATAGGTAGACTCAGATTTACCCAAATCTTTATGTTTTAGTCTCCTTTTGTTTATTAAGTTCTTGTGTAAATTTCTCTCTTCTATTTTACTATGAACAGTCAGAAAGTACAAAGATTTTGATTACAAGTCATCCTAGTTAAATACAAACACCTAATTTCTACCTTCCATAGAATAGAATATTTCTCTACTCTTTATCATTTTATACTAAAGATCACTTTCATCCCAGTTTATAACTTGTTTGTCTCCACTTAAAAATCATTTAAGGATCCTGCTTGACATCCTTATTTCTAGCTTGCAAATAAATTCTTTCCAGTTGTCCCAATTATGATTATTTAATTTAATCTGATTTTACAAATTGAGCAAGATTTTTATTGGCTACCCAGATGTTTTGCTACAGAATTCACTAAATATTGTTAATAATTATTATCTGTAGGTCATAGCCCTTGTTTTCCATTTGACTACAATAGTTGTTTCGCACTGACTTGAACAGTTAAATCATGTCATCTGTCTCTGCTCATTTGAGATACTTTCTCAATTTTGCTAACAATGACTACAAGCCTCTGATCCACAAATGGTAGCTCTTCATTCAGTGTTGAAAGTGGATATTAAATTGAATTATAGGTTTTTCCCTTAGTTCTTCTATCATTATTGCTTCAAGTGTTTATGGACTCATATTCTGTACATACATGCTTATAGTTTGAGATATTTCAGATGAATTGACTCTTTTAAAATTTTTCATTTTCATCCCTAGTAATATTTTATTTTATTGTTTTTTTTATATTAGAATAATCACTTCAATTCTTATGTGGATTTAGTTTGCAGAATGTCTCAATTTGTCTGTGTCTTAGCATACAAATTCAGTTTTGTGTGACAATAATGTTTCTTTTGATTGGAGTGTTTAATTCATTTATATCTGCTGGTATTAAAAGTATATATATATATATATATATATATATATATATATATATATTCTTTCTTTTTGTTTTCTCTTCAAATAAAGGACATTTTCTAATGAAACATTTAAATATTTTATAGTTTTTAATGATATATTCCTATTATTTCTTTAGACCTAAGAATTGTAGCAGTCATCTGAACTTCAAATTACTTCAAATTAATACTGACGTAGCTCTATCATGATATCAAAAGCTTTGTCCTGTTTAACTCAATCCCCTCATGAAGGTTTTATACAATTGGTGTTATGCAAAGTATTCCTTTAGGGGCTGGAGGAATGGATCAGTTACGTATCTAAAATTATTCCTTTATATATTACAATTCCCTAATGACATTTGAAAGTAATTACCATCACATCTTCTCTTAGTTACTTTCCTGTTACTGTGATCGTACACCATGACCAAGGCAACCTAAGATAGAGGTTATTTAAGACTTACATTTTCAGAAAGTTGGTGTTTATGGTCATCCTGGGGAAAGCAGATCAGCAAGCTGGCAGGCATGGTGGGAGAGCAGTAGCCGAGAGCAGACATCATGTGGCATAATCACAAGGCAGAAAGAGCTAACTGAGAATGGCGTGAACCTTTGAAACCACAAAGCATGAGCCAGTCACACGTCTTTTCCAACAAGGCTGCCCTCTAATCCTCCCCAAACAGTTCCACCAACTAGAGACAAAAATTTCAAATATATGAGCTTTGGGGGCCATTTTCATTCTAACTACCACACATCATTTTAAAAACAGATGAAGAAATCACACATCTATAGATTTAGACATAAGTAATTTCGCCCATACCCTTGCTGATTGCCTTCAGGTTTTCTCATCTATTTGAGTCACAGCCTAGTACAGTTTTCTCATTTCAATACAACTTTCGGTTTACTTCCTCCCTCTATTCTCTTATTGTGAAGTATATTACATTTCTATATATTACAGTCTCAACAATACAGTTGTTTATATGGCTTTACAAATTGATTTTTAAATTAGTTAATAGAAGAAAGAGGAAGAAATGAGCAATTATCTTCTCTTGTAATTGCCTACATAATTACGCAGTTGAGAGCTCTGTGTATTTAAGTTACTGACTGGCATAAGTTGCTTTTTACTCTGAAGAACTTTCTTTAGTATTCTAGTAAGACAATTAGGACAGACACAATTATCTTGGGTTCTTTTTAGCAAGGGACAGTCATGATTGCTTTTCACTTGGTCAAGGTAATTTTCTTGGATGTGTGACACTGGGTTGACAGTTATTTTCCTTGACAGCACTTGAGCCCACCCCTATTGCCTCCTGACCTTCATTGTTTCTAATGGAAGTCAGCTGATCATCTACATAGACAACTTTAGATATTTGCTCTTATTGATTTCAAAATTTCCTTTTACTTTAGCTTTTAGATTTTACTTATAATGATTGGTTATATGTATGTGTACAAGTATATGGATACACATAACATGGCACATCATGGGGATCAGAAGACAAGCTGAAAGATTCACTTCTCTCTAACTACACTGTGAGTCAAACTCAGAAAATCTTCCTTGGAAGCAAGTGTTCTTAACCTTTGATTCATCAAGGAATATTTGGGGATTTTATTATCTTAACCAAGATGTGTATGGGTATTGGTGGATTTCTTTGTATTGCTGGTACCTGGATAAATAGATGGCCCTTCTTGGATATTTAGATGTCTTTTTATAACTCTTTTATAATTTTCATTTTTAGTGTGATATTTATACCTTCCTGTTTTTGTTATGTTTCTTCTAACTCCTTTATGTGTATGTTAGTATGTTTACTGATTACACCACATTTTCTGAAAGTTTGTGAACGATTATCTAATTTTTCATATTTTATGAACCTATTTTATGAATTTTTAAGTTTGTTTTCTTCTTTTAAACTTCTATTACATATTACCATACCCTGACTAAAATCTTATAATTTTAAGTTTGGATATTGTCTATGTAATATCAGAATTTCCATTTTGCTATCTTGAATAATTTTTATATTTTATTTATATAAACAATTTTATAAAACTGCCAATAGACTTCATTTAATTATTGAGACATGGTTACCTGTAATCTTTTGATCATGTTTATAGAACCTATTTTCTTTGTATATTAATTTCACATTTGCTTCTTATTCAATTCCTTAGTCTTCTTTATTGTACAATTCAAAGTTTTCTGTTTATTTATAAATCTTATTATTTTTAATAAGCTGAAAATCCTAAGTAAGTGTATTCTAGCAAGTTTTATCTTAGAGGTTCGATTTGCAAGGTTATTAATTTGTGTCTATATATTTATGAAATATAGGATGATGTTTAAAATTATATTTTTATGGTTTTATATATATTTTACTGAAGTAATTCTCTGTTTTCAGCTAAAGCATAATATCTTGGCTCAATTTTTAACCTTTATTATTATTGTGTCACCTAGAGAGTATGATGGTGTTTCTGTATCTACATATGGTGTTTAAATGTATTTAATCAGATATACTTTGATATCTTGTTGTTGGGTATGTATATATGTACTTTAAAGGATGAACTTATACAATATGAGATATTTATGCCCTGTCTTGCACAGATAGATCTGAGTCAGGCTTTACCATGTAAAGGATAGTATGACATGGTTTTATGCCCCTGGAACAGAGCCAGCAAAATGTGGGCCTCCATGAGTGTTCATGGTTGCTGTGGGCACAAGGCTTGTTTGTATAATGGTATACATATTTTTACATTCCTCCTTCAAGGAATGTCCTCCCTGCCAAAACTAATGATTCCATGATGATCTGAGACAGCATGAGTCCAGGAAGCTTGGGTTTGTCTGTGACTCAGCACAATGGTAGAACATTGTGAACTTCAGGACAGCCCTTAACAGCTTTAGGAAAGAACTCTAAAAACATGAGTTTGAAGATATATAATTTTTCTTGTATGTGTGTGTGTGTGTGTGTGTGTGTGTGTGTGTGTGTGTGAGATGTTTGTATGTGTGATTTCTGTTCTTTTTTTCCTGTTTAGTTTATTATAATTTTGGAATATGAACTAATATGAAAGTTCTCTTTTATAAACAGCAATGCCTCACATACTTTTTTTGCATCTCATAGTCTTTTATAAGGTCATAAGCAATTTCTAATATTTTTTTATTCTCCTGGTCTCCAGAAAAGATCATTTCAAAGAATCTCTTCATTTATTTGCTAGCTATATAATTTTTCAACTATGCAAAATATAAGGATGCAACATGAATTGTATAAGGAGCTTCACAGATCTATAGAAACAGAAACAACTGCACTAACAGCCAGCTTGTCAGAAAGATACACAGACAAATACAAATATAGGCAAAGGGATTTGATTCCTGAATTCAAAGTCAGCCTCAGGCAAAGGGATTTTAGGTCCACAATGGTAATTCCACAGTTGAGTCCCACCATGCAACTATATAAATGTGCTTGTACTTGCTATCTCTTCCTAAAAATCAAGGGCCTGGGGTCATGAGATGCAGATTCAAGGGATAGTCAAAAGGGAAACTGGGGTAATGACAGAATTTATATGTAAAATAAAAGACTGGGATTTTTGATCTGCAAGAGTTGTTCTATCCAGGGAGATTTTAGAATAGCAAGAAAGCTGTCTAAATCAGAGACAACATAGAATATAGGCTGTCAACTTGGATGCATGATTTGACTTGGAGTTATTTTGTTCACTGCTCTCAAAGAAGTATTCTCTCAGAACTCCTCTCCAAGCTGGCCCTTGGCAAATAGATGGATAGATAGATAGATAGATAGATAGATAGATAGATAGATAGATAGTATGTATTTTAGATGTATATGTCACAGCTTGTAGTAAGGAGTAACTAGTTTCTTGGATTTACTTTGATTCCTTGAAGAAGGAATTATTCTTGAACAAGTACATGCTTTTCCAGATTCCCAATGATAACTGCAATTACTTTTGTATCTGGAATCATAAAACCTTCATTTGGATCAGTAGAAATTTGATCCAAAATTGAATGTATGTGGGTTTTGTTTGTTGTTGCTGCTGCTGTTATTTTGGTATTGTTTTGGGTTTGGTTATTTGTTGCCAATGAGAACCTTTGGTAATGATTCTCTATGTAATTTGGGTAATCTGGAATCCCTCGTCTTCTTGCATGTATTGGTTTAGAGTAAAAAACTTGACATATATTTGTTTTTCTAAAAAAAATGATTGGAGAGGGAACTGAAATAAACAGAGAACAGAGAGAAGGCATTGACTTTCACTTTTTGTGACATCTAGATTTTCTTGAATGAATATTCTGATTTACCTGTATAATTTTCTTGTATATAATTTTATGAATAACAAATAATTGAACCAAATGTAGTAGGGTATGTAAGCAATCGCAGAATTCAAAAGATGAAGAGAAAAGGATCAAGAATCCAAGATCATACTGTCAATAAGACAAAAAGGTCACCAACAGATTGGGAAAGGATCTTTACCAATCCTAAATCAGATAGGGGACTAAAATCCATTATATGTAAAGAACTCAATAAGACGGGCTCCAGAAAACCAAATAAACCCATTAAAAAATGGGACACAGAACTAAACAAAGAATTCTCAACTGAGGAATATC
>NC_034590.1:41042736-41068978 GCF_900095145.1 Mus pahari | reverse complement strand
CCAGCAAGATTTTGCTGAAAGGACCCTGATATAGCTGTCTCTTGTGAGGCTATGCCAGTGCCTGGCAAACACAGAAGTGGATGCTCACAGTCAGCTATCGGATGGAAGGAGTTAGCCAATAACAGCTAGGACTGTGACTGCTTGTTTAGTTATAGTCACATGAAAATCATGTTATATTAGTTTTTAAACTAACACAACATCCTGTGCTTGGAGTGAAAGCTGCATCAACTTTAGAACCTAAGCGGTGAGAAGGAAAGTGTGCCTGGACAGCACGAGCTAATGGTGAAATTTCATTGTGCGATGTATTTTATTGTAAAATTTAATTCCATTTTTGGCATTAGTAGGCAAAGCAAGAGTGCATGATTCATTTGTTTTATTCCAATATGGGCTGAAATGGAATTTTTAAATTGCTGGTTCATTTTCTCAATAGGTAATGATGAAAAAAGCTTTCAGTACCTTTATTAAAAAATGTTTGTGTGTTTTATTTTGGAAGCTAATGGAGAAACACCGCATTAAGTTTGGAAAATAAGGAAAAGATAAATGGGAGACTAAAAGTTCTTCTTTCAGCAATTAGAGACATCATTAACATACTTCCTAGCTTTTTCACTGATGTTATAAAATCGATACAAAATTGAAATTTCGTATCTGTCTATTTGGACCTTTCCTGAGTTTTGGTTGCATTTAAAGGGGACCACACAAATAGGTATAAAGCTAAAAATTGATTGGTGGTCCAAAGTTTGTAACTGTCTATTTAAAATACTATTAGGAAAATTTCTGTTTTAAAAATTCTTCACAAAGCAACCATTTCAGTTTTTGCAGCAAACATCTTATACCTTTACACATGAGTCACTAACACTATTTTCTCCCATATGGAAAATTCTATAGTAAATAATTTATATGTAAAGTTTACAAGCTTGTTGCCTGCCTTAGAGGGAAACTATAGAGAAACAGAATCAAAATCTAAATGCATACATATTCTTGGATTGAATATCTTGATAACATTTGCAAAATTGTCTCCGAGCTTGCCTAGGAGCTGAGAAGACGGCTGAGTTGGCTAATGTCTCCTTTGCAAGCACAAGGACCTGAATTCAGATCCCCTGTCAAAAGGCCAGTGTGTCCTGTGATTATAGCCTCTGTAGTGAACAGGCAAAAGGGGTAGGATGGGTAGAGCTTCTTGACAAGTGTGTCTTCATGATGCTGCAAGTTTCCACAACAGTGACAGCCTGTTTCCAAAAGTAGAATGGAGAACAGAGGATGACACTGAACTTTTACCTCAGTGACACATACACACACACACACACACACACACACACACACACACACACAGACAGACACACAGACACACACAAAAGTATAAAAACATGCGCATGTGCATACAGTCCCCTGTCTCTCCAAAACTCAATATTTTTGATAGTTTTCAATAATATTCATATAAAACTTTGACATATTAAGTATAGCCAAATCTAGGTAATGTCAGGTAATTTTAAGTGCTACTTTTAGTTTTTAGACAAAACTAGAAGGATAGATATGTAAATACAAATATAGATATAGAGTTATAGAGAAATAAATGATAAATATTAAACAGTTAAGAGGCATGAATACATAGGTAACAGAAGGCAGGAAGCACTGTTCTTTTTATTTTACTTTTTAAAAAATTTAATGTTAGGTTCAATATATATTTATTAAACAGTTTTAACTGAATGTTTATGATTATTTTCTGTTAATGACTTTGATATCACTTGGAATGTTGAATATCTTTATCATCAATTTATTATCAATAGGTAATGATCAAAAAATCTTTCAGTACCTTTATTTAAAAATGTTTGTTTTTTAATGTTTTAAAATGATTTTTATCATTGTTTTTAGTAATGTTCCGTGTATAAATAATATTAAATCTGTCATTTTATCAGTGTGAATATCTCTGTTTGTAACTAGTATACTTTCTTTAAGAATGTATTATGAAAATTTAAATATCAATTTTGTCTTTACTTTTCCATTAGCTTCATATATAGCAATTTCTTACAGACTGAAATAATAAAATAGTTAATAATTTAATAAAAAAATCGTATTTCATAAAATCTCAGCAGTGGGCCAGCAGAGACAAGTACTTAACTTACTTTTGAAAAATCCTTAGAGGATTTATGGGGTAATAATTTCCTTTTTCATGTATTTTAAATGCTTTCATTACTACATCATATGTTGAAATAATCACCCAGGGAGAAAGAAGAGAGAAAGACATTAACTTTAGCATCTTATTTTGATTTTTTCTTCTAAAAAACAAATATATATATGCATATATATATATATATATATATATATATATATCCTGATAGCTTCTTTTATTTGTTATTATTTTATTATTTAAAATAATATAAAGATTATAAAACTCTATTGTAATAGTTTTTAAACATATATCATTCATGTTCCCACCCACTTACTTTTCTAAATCAACAGTAGAATGATTCACACGCTTTACACTTCATTTCACTAAAAATCACACCACAAATGTAAACTGAATAAAATGAGTAATATCTTAGTGAATCATTATTTCTAATGATTGACTTCTAGCAACATAGGAATACAGGAACACAATGTACACATACATGAACATACATTTACATTATTGCATGCACATGCATAAACATGTGACATGTATCAGTGATTATCTTATCACTGTTAAAATCATTTTAATAGCTCATTCAATGCTGCCTACATGTTACCAGGTTTGGGACCATCTTCAGGAGCATAAGGGCACTGTCTTGGACTGCGTTCATGAAGCCTGATACTTCTTCCTTCAGTAGTCATCCACAGCAAAGGGCACCTCAGTAAGTTAGAAACCTTCCTGAGCCCCTCCCATAGCCATGCTAGGATTTTGGCTATTCTAATCTTATATATATTTTGTGAGTATAGTCCTTCATGATTCATATGTGTAACTGCGCTGACATATCTGGAAAGTGAGGTTTCTTTATTCATATCTACTCCCTCTCATTTTACAATCTTTGTGCCCCCTTTTCCTTGATGATTCCTGAGAGTTGGAGGAAGAAGTATGATATAGATAGTCCATTTAAAGGTGAATACTCTTATTCTCTTATTCTCTGTGCATCAACCACTTGTGGTTATTACTATTTATTATTATTATTATTATTATTATTATTATTATTATTATCATTATTACCATCATCACCATCATTATCATCATGGACTACTTATTGCAGTAGTTGATGACATTTGAGAAATACACTAGCCTATGGTAATAAAGATAAGAACTTAGGTGGCAATTTAATACTAGACCATTTTGTGGAATATTGTATCCTTCCTTACTGCCAATGACCTAGCCAGCATGAGATTTTGGCCTAGGAAATGAGTGATACCAGGCATGAGTTTCTGTTTTGCAGAGGGGGCTTTATATATAATCATAAAGTAGCTAGTTACTCTCATAATATTCATATTCAAGAGGTAGTTAGTATCTTCCTAGGATAAAATTTAGGGTAGTTCACGATAGCTTTTCTCAGTTCTGAAATTTTTAATTCCTCGTCACCAATTAAGGTTTCTGATTAATAACCCATGATGATATCTTTATTCTAACAAGACCTGACTAGGACCTTAATTCCATCTGCTACCTTAATTCCCATGGACATGTAACGCAACACATTTATAGGTTGCAGAGATTCGTGCATGGGTCTCTATGACAGGTGGGCATGGCTCTATTCTGCCAACTATACAAAGAAAAGCCATGTGTTCACGAAGAGGATATTGAACACAAAGCAGACAGCAATTAGATGCAGTAGCTAATGGAGTTGAAAAGCATGAAAGGCCATTCAAAAAAGAAAAGGAATAATATACAAAGAAATGAAGCCAAATGAAGTTGTTACATACGGAATAGTTATTTAGCACTAAATCTTTTCGCAACATCAAAATAGATCATAAGGCTTTCACCAAAGTCTAGTGGTAAACCCACAGTTTTGTCCTTGGTACTACTGTGGGTCTTTTCCTTCATTCCATTCACTGATGTCCTCCAGAGGGAGCTTCTCAATTAGTGTTACAAGAGAATAAACCTAGAGATCTCACCTATCAAAACTAAGGTCATAAAGAGAAAAGCTGGCAGCTGGGTCCATGTGTGCACTTTCGGGAGCTTATGTCAGTTCAACAGTGACTACAGTCTGTATAATCTTGGCACAGGTTCACACTATAAGACAGCGATGGCAGAAAATAACATAGGTGGCAAGGAAAGGACACACACACACACACACACACACACACACACACACACACACACACAGAGGCACACCTTACCACAGACAAAGAGGAATGTATGGGAATTTAGGGGGAATCTGTGGCAACTCAAAATATAATTTGATGAAAATTCGTGAATCTAGCCACCAGCTCTGTGTTTACCTATCACTTTTCTACAGAAACAAAATGGTTGCTTGTACTGTGAACTCCAAGGTGCAATATAACCTTAGGCTTGACTTGTGACAGTGTGGCACTCATCCACACCCATGTTATAATGAGAAATTCAGTGTATGGATAGAAAAGAATTAGCATAAAGACTGACAGAAAGGTTGACAGCACAGGAAAGTGTCAATCTGCTGTATGAGTAACAGTGTGAAATTATCTGTGTGATATATGTTTGTGCATGAAATAAAAGCAAAAGATATAGGATGCTCATACTCAGGGAACAGAGACGTGGGTCACCTCTGATGCCAGGCACTTTTTCACTCGATGTATTCCTGTGGTCATGAAACGTTTTGTTGCTAGTAATATTAACACACTTTGTTACTATTAAGTTACTGTATATAGCAATATAAAGGTTAAAAAATGTCATTTTATAAAGTTAATTTTGTTAGAGTCACTTACAAAGATATGTAGAGAAAAAAAAAATCATGAATTAACCAAATTCTCCTTGTAACTTGTTCTATCCTTCCTTTCCGATTTCCTTCCTCCTCGTTTCCCAGCTTTCTTGAGTCTCTTGGGTCCTAGGCACTGTAGAATGACTGATTTTTACGCCAGGATGGAAAAGACACAGAGCATTGTCAGGGACCATTTTTCTGAACTTTTATATCTAGAGGTTATTAAGAGTAAAGAACCAAGAGTCTCAAAGAATGGGGGCGGGGAGATCATAATGACCATAGTGGTCACCCTCCATGACGGGATTGAGATCAACAAAAAGAACTGTGCAGAGAAGAGAAAGGGTCGGGGCAGTGAAGACAGAGACTGTGGGTGAGGATGAGAGAGGGAAGAAGGGCGTGAGGACTGTGATATCGAAGAGAAAGGAACAAGTGGGGAGAGCAGATTTTCTAAGTGCTTCCAAACCCCTCATCCCATAGCTACTTTAGGTAAAAATGACAGGTTTACAGGTGAGATCTTCTTTTTTAATTTCATGCTCAAATACTGTCTTTACATCATTTCTACCCTTCCCTCTCCCCCTCCAACTCTTTCTATGCCTCTCAAAACCTCCCAAATTTATGACGTGTTCTCTAATTATTATTGTTACGTATGCATAAATAACTTCAGGCTGCTGAGTACACTTGGTGTTCTTCTTATTTATTTGTGTTCAGTGACAATCATTCCCTCTTTCAGCAGCCATTAATTTCCTTCAACTCTTCATCTAAGGGTGGGGCCTTGTATGAGATTTCTTCCATCTGTGTTGGCAAATTAGCTAGGGCTATTAATATCCAGGTCATATACAAGGGACCAGATTTTTGAGGTTTCCTGGGTATGGATTTCCTCCTAAATATAGAAAACACACTTTCCAAGGAGACCCCCTTGTCTTTCCCATCTTTCAACTTTTCCATACCCTTTCCCCTTGTTTTCCCTTAACTGAGAGATTGTGTTGTCAGTATAGCAATAGTGTTGTTATCTGAGTTGTATTCATTTATGGATTCTACAATGGTCTGTGTTGCAGAATGAATCCCAAATATCCATGGCTGCTGAGGTCCTGGGTCTTACAGGAGAACTTACTGCTGCCTCCGTTCAAAACAAGCCTAGCTGCATCCTAGCTGCTCATCCTTACACTCACAGAGAAGGGCTGTTGAACTTTGCCTCATGTGCAGCGTAAAGCCCTGAGACTATTAGATCTGTGAATGCACAGAAAATACAACTAAAATAGTATCTGAACTGTCTAGTTGACACTTATTATTCTTTATTATAATTCTTTTGAACAAAAATGCTTAAAATAACATATTTTTTATTCTTTTATCATGGTTAACCGCCTTAAATATTTTGCGCATCTAATGTTTTTCGTTTTTAGTGAGAAATCTATTAAGTTGCAACTTTTATGTTTAACAAATGCCAAATTTCATTCCTACATTTAGTACATTTGTGTGTGTGAGGGGGACGTAGAGATAGACAATCGTCTCAAGGATTCTGTAATATTTTACTAATTCAACACATAATGCAGTCTAAATTTTGTTCGTAATGACTTTAGGAAGGACATGATGAACATGTCCTTCCTAAATGGAGCAGTGGTATTAAGATCAAGGTTTTCTCTCTTCAGATGTTTTTACCTATACATCTCTGAAAAGGTGGGGTGGGAGGGGGAAGAAGCTGCCTTTACTTCAGCAATCTACTTCTGTTGCTCTTTCTCTTTGCAAATCTTACCCTGCCTTTCTAGCTACAGTCATGAACAAAAACAGAGATTGAATTTCTTACAAGTAGAGTGGTGTACATAGGTACAAAGCCATACCGGAACCATTTTCCTCTAACAGGGCATGTTGCTGTTCTCTGTTGATAGTTTAGATCTTGGTTGGTAGGTTAGTTGGTTGGTCGTGGGAGGGGGACAGAGAGGTGTGTGTGTGTGTGTGTGTGTGTATGTGTGTGTGTCTGTGTGTGTGTGTGTATGTGTGTGTGTGTGTGTGTGTGTTTTATGAAAAACTGATTTCACCCTATAGTCCAGGCTAGCCTCAAACTCATGGCAATCCTCTGCCTCAGCCTTCCAAGAACAGGGCTTATAGGTACCACACACCACAGCAAGATTTCTGCTCTGCTATTTCTGTTTCCCTGGGTGGGGCAAGCACTGAAATGTGGCAGAATCTATTTTTCTACTGCACTAAAGATAGGTATCTAACCTAGATACAGCTCAGGGTGATCTCAAAGTGGGGTGGGGGTTGGCAAACTCTTCCCCTGGAGCAACTAAACAGAAAACTGACACCCCACCCTGCCTGCCCACTTCCTGGGAGGAGGGCCAGGGAGGCCATCCCTGGGAACAAATGTGCCTTTCACAGGTGCAAAGGGCTGGCAGGGGGAGCCTGTGGGGCAGGGAGCTGATACTGAAAACAATGTGCTTCCCTTCCTGTCAGTCATTTTGCCCTGACTTTTCTCACCATTGAATCAATGGTGTTAATTGTCTTGGGAGCATGGTACTTGCCATCTAGAACAAAGAACCCATTGCTCAGCATGAATTTCAAACTAGCTTTTTCAAAAAAAAAAAAAAAAAAAAAAAGTCCATGGTCTTAAAAGCCTAGCTTTGTTGAACTCCATAAAAGATTTCTAAATTCCAAAAATGTCTTTCTACATGTCCTTAGTGAAGCTTGGTGGTCTGATCACAGAAGTTTACTATCCTCTGAAACTGAAAAAAGAAATTCTCACTAAACAGACCCAAAATGCTTTCCAGATTTGCAAGCAACTTGTAGTAATTTACAAATCTAGATCTGGGGGTTGGAATATCTTTGAGATCTTGGGGACGGTGATCTAATATCTACAAAGATACGTCTAGAGTCTGGAAGATCAGCAAAAATAGTAATTTCAGAAATTTCAACAAATGGTAGTTTCGTTGATCTTGATTACAACTTAAAATTGCCAGCAAAAGAATACTATTGCCCATGGTAAATTTAGGAAGAGCCTTGGGTATTTCCAATTGGATTCCACAACCTGTTCTTGGAAAAAGGATTCTATGTGGCTAGAATATAGTTTCAGAGAGAGAGAACAGGATGAACAGAATAAGCTTAGAGAATGTTTGCCATTTGCAAATGTTTGTTTATTCATAAGTTTTCCATTATGAATAGTCTTTGAACATCTACTGCTTTAGCTATAGCGTACTGATAAAAGGCAGTGAACTGTAGAGATGCGAGCTGAGCATCTTTAAGAGAAGAAAGTTTATATAATGTGTTGTGATCATAAAAAGAGAAAGAGCTATAAGAATATGTTCTGGCAGGGTGTGGGGGAAGGGGGTGTCTCAGCGGGCCTATGCAGAGGCATCCTTTCCTCCTGAGAGACCAGTCACAGGATGGTATAGTATAAAATAGAGTTTATTTAAGGCACAGGGAGGGGAGTTAAGAGAGTAGTAGAGGCAGAGAAAGGCAGAGAGGAGAGAGAGAGTGTAGAGAAGTGGAGGCCAGCCATGGAGAGAGGGGAGGAAGGGAATGGGGAGAGAGGGGGCAGGCAGGAAACAAGAGTAAGGGAGACGAGAGAGTAATAGAAAGAAGAGGGGCCAAGCAGCCTCGTTTATACTGGGCCAAGCCTACCTGACTATTGCAGGTAACTCTGAGGAGGAGCACGCCTGGCTCCTGTGAGGAACTGTGGGGGTGGAGTTTAGACAGAATACCAACATAATGTACATCCATCTACATTTGCCTGCTGATTTTCCAGCTCGAGTGTTATTGGCCTCTCAGTTATTATGCCCAAACATGAATTTCTATTTCTTTATATTAGTGTCCTATGTCAGGGTTAATGATATCCTAAAAGGACACCAAGGTTATAAAGTGTTCTGTGCAGTCTTTGTCTTTTAATTCTTCTCTCATGCGTTATATCTCGACTGCATCTTTCTCTCCCTCCCTGCTCCCAGGTCTACTCATTCCTCCTCCCTTTCCCTTCTGCAAAAGAGCAGGCCTCCTAGGGATATAAACTGGATGTGGGGTAACAAGTTTCAAAACGTCTAGGCACAAACCCTCATATCAAGGTTGGATGAAGCAACCAGGTAGGAGGGAAAGGGTCCCAAAATCGGGCAAAAGAGTCAGAGACACCCCTAACTCCCACTTTTGGGAGTCCCACAAGAACACCAAGCTATACAACCATAAGGTATGTGCGGAGGTCTTAGCTCAGGCCCATGGCAGGTCAGTGAATGTTGCTTCAGTCTCTGTGATCCTCTGTAAGACCTGCTTAGTTGATTCTGTGGACCCTGTTTTCTTGGCTCCTATGAGCTTTCTTCTCCATCTTGTGTAGGGTTCCCCTGGATCTGCCTAGTGTTTGGCTGTGGGTCCCTGCATCTGTTCCCATTAGTTGTGGGGTAATACTTCTGATGACCTTTGTACTCGGCACCAATTTATTATTAGCAGAGTAAATATTAGGAAACACTATACTGAACTTCTCTTTCCGGTCATGTTTGGTTCTATCCTGGGTCTCCTGGCTGTTTGGCCTCTGATTCCTTGCAATCTAGGCAGTGTCAGCCATGGAGTTCCTCTCATGATGTGGACTTCAAGTTGGATCAATCATTGGCTGGTCATTCCCACACGTTCTGTGCCACCATTACCCTCAGCACATCTCACAGGCAGGACAGAGTGCAGATGGACTGGTGTCTCCGTCTCACTGCTGGAAACCTTGTTTAGTTACAGAAGATGGATGGTTAAGGCTTTCTATCCCCATTACAAGGACACTTCACTAGGGTCACTCTCATAGATTCTAGGGAGTCTCCACCGCACTAGGTTTCTACATTGTCCCCCAAATGCCCCCCATCCCAGTTGTCTCTACCAGTACTCTCTCCCTCCAACCTCCCATCTCCCACAGGTCCTCTTCACTACCCACTCCCAATCTACCTGCAAAGCAAGACTCATTCTATTTCTTCTTACCAGAGAGATCCTTGTGCCCCACTTTGAGCTCTCCCTATTGCTTAGCCTCTCTGGGTCTGTGGACAATAGCATGATTAGCCTTTATTTAAAAGCTATTGTCCACTTATGGGTGAATACATACTACGTTTGTCTTTCTGGGTCTGGGTTACCTCTTACAGGATTGAGAATGATTTTTCTTTCTAGTTTTTAACACCTGAGTAATACTCCATTATGTAAATGTATCACACATTCTCTTCAATAGGAAAAGTCTTCCAAGCCTTGCTTACTTAATGCTTTTAGTCATCATGTTCTAACTATCTCCATTTGGACTTGGTTGCTGAAGCAAAGAACAGAAAATGGACCCTATCATAGGGTAGGGAATAAAGAGGACATGCCCTGTACCTTGCTATAAATCAGGAAAAACGAGATATTGTATGTCAGGGTCAGTATAGTAGAATTACCATGAATACCATAGGTCAGATTGCTTTGAGGAAATGAAACACGTAAGTTGACACCTAAACTTTATCAGAGAATCCCATCTTCAAACCCGAGGATGAAGGGAAGGTTAAAGCTAACAACGAATGACTTTATGGTTGTGGCTAGTTTAAAGGAGATACTTAAAATTCAATATAGATTCTTACTACCTAGAAAACTACTGATTCATGGACACAGACCCAAGAAGTGCTTGTGAGGAAGTCAACTGATGTGGCCAGGAATCTGCCTGGGCAGAGAGGACTCTGAGAAGCCCTCTGCATACAGTCATGGAAACTGGTTCACAGGACCATCTTATGAAGAGCATAGAAAGAAGAACGAAAAGGCAAATTTATTATTTTACAAGTCAGCATTGAGCAGTAAGACTGGAGTGAGGGGATCTCGCTACAGAGACTTTAATGCGATGAGGAGCTAGGTTAATAGGGCAGCTAGAAAGAGATGCCAGAGAGGGCGCTCTTTATCCTTCTTTACAAGGGTTCTCTACACAGCTATCATTTTCTCCGTATTGTGTTTCTCAAAGTAAAATGTGTTCTTCTATAGACTATTTCTCTCTAGACTACTTTTATGGTTCAGTTGGAGGAAAAGCATTTTATTAAAAGCAGTCATTTGTTACTGCTCTAAATGATCTTTTATAGTTTCTAAAACCTCATGTCTTCTCGCTAAAGCAGACCTGAAATTTGGCTACGGGAAGTCCTTGCCGGTGAACAAAGACATACAATATAATGTGCCTACTTCTGCTAATGCAGAATAGCTGGGGTGTCTTGGCTAATTAGTATGCTGCTGTTAGTATCTTTCTCCTCCCTTTTGTTTTCTTTAGAAGATTTTTTTTTTCTTAGGGAAAAAAATAAATTACTGGCAAAGGTTTTTGTTGTTGTTGGATGTTGTTTTGGTTGGTTAGTTTGGTTTGGGGGTTTTGTTTTCGTTTTTTTTTTTTTTTTTTTTTTTCTTTTTTGAGATTGCAAACAAAGCAGATACCTTTATGCATGCAGAATCCACACAAAGGCATATTGAAGCACCTTCCCTGATCCCCTGCAAGGCAGTGTTCATCAGTGAACCTCGGCTCACATTTCTGGCAGAATGGAGTACACCAATGATGGAGTATTTTAATTTTACCATTTCTAACTTCCTTGGGCCAGGCCTGGACCCTTGTCAGCGATACAGTGTGAAAGAGAGGAAATGGAGGCATTGGTCTTGAACCCTCAGCCGCCTTCGCATATGGGTTTGAACAACACACCTGAGTGAGGATGCCCTCCTGTTCCTCCGTCCTTCCTGCTCAGGACATCTGAGAAGGACCTTGGAAGTCCATGAAAGCCTCCCATATGTTGTCATTGAAAAGCTGTTAGGGACTTTGCAGCTGACAGCGGTGCATCTAATTGCTGAATTATTAAATGAAAGTTCTCTGCCTAAAAAGCAGCATCCTGTCACTCAAGAAATAAATAAATTCAAGTGAAAAGCAGAGGTGCGTTGAGGTCATCTCGCGCACTTCTGCAGACAAATTGGAACGACTCCAACACGAGGGGCAAGAAAACTTAATTGCCTCTGGTACCTGCTGGAAGCTTGACTTGAAATCTTACGCCACATGTGGCTTCAGCTCATGACAGCTGGGGACAGCAGCCTCGGCCTTTGGCTATTTCACATTTTTTGTTTTAGAATGAAAGATTCTTTGTGGAATGTGGACTAGTTCTCCTTTAAATGACTCACCTGCACAGAAATCATATCTGGGAGAGATTTCAACAGGGGAAATAAGGGCAGCTGGGCTCAGGTTAGAGGCCACGGAAAAGGAGATTGAGAATCGCTGCTTTACAAAACAGGCATCTTGTGACTGAGTCCACTTCGTTCCTCACAGTTTTCATGTCAGACTTCAGGCATCCTGTGCCTCCCTTGGTCTTCACAGAAGAGGGGCCAATAACATATTTTCTGATTTTGCATTCACCTTCCCACATGACATCCCAGTTTGCTCTCAATGATAACAATAGATAGAAAATCAAAACGATATGTGTATCAATGTTACATTTCCATTCTATTTGTTTGTTTGTTTAGTTAGTCACTTAGTTAACTAGTTAGTTAGCTAATTAGCTAATGAGTTGTTAGTTTGGGGATCAAACCTGGACTTTTTCAACAAGTGCTCTACCATTCATCCATATTCCCAGGACTGTTTTACATTTTGCTTATTTTATCCTATAGCTCCATTAGTTATATAACATAGATACCACGCTTGAGTCCTCCATGAAGAGCAAACCTTGAATTGCATGTCTGTGGAGCAAACTACATGCTCAAAATAACATGGCTAGGCAGTGGATGAACAAGCGTTTAAACCAAGAGAAGCGATCACCTTTAAGACTCACAGAGGTTGCTCTTGATTTATGATGGTTCCACTTAGAGATTTTCATGCACTGGTATGGAAGCAATATGTACTCACTGAAAACCATCCTATACATCGGAATCTGGCTTCTTTCCAGAGGTGGCAGTATGTGGTATGCTGTTCTTTGGCAGTTCTGGCTAGCAGTGATGAGCTGCAGTTCCCTGTCAGCTGCAGGACAATGAGAGGCAGCAGTAGATGGTGCACTGTGCACTGCTCTGTTGAGTCCTAATGCTTGCAAGGTCAACTCCATGCTTTCTATGCCAGATGTTTGCAACTGTCACTAAGAGTATAAGACTTAACCTCACGATGATTAAGGACCAATTATATACCTAAGTATTTTTAATTGGCCATTTTTCTTTTCCCAATGATTTTACAAATGATACTAGGATGACAGTGACTTCGCCATGTCATTTTTTCCTTGTATTAACTAAGGTACCCATTTTGGAACAACAAAAGAGAATGAGAACATCAATGGCTGGCATCATCTCTCTTCCAGCACCTCATCATGCTTAAACCCCAATTTACAAGGCTATCCTACCCTGCCTGCACTGCTTGTCTCTGCATCTGTTCATTCTAAAAATAACAGAAAACAGGTCTTTTTAAAGATCTATTTTCATTTTTAATTAAAATATAATTTAAAAAATATCATTTCCACCCTTCCCTTGCTCCCTCCATGCAGTCCCCCTCATTCTCTCTTGACTTCATGGCCTCTGTTTCTTTCAGTGTGTGTGTGTGTGTGTGTGTGTGTGTGTGTGTGTGTGTGTGTGTGTGTTTCTGTAGAGCCAGAATGCATCCATTTAACTTTTAAACTTTTAAAATGATTTGTGCATACACTGATTCAATCCCTTTTAGCTTCAAGAATGAATTTTATCCTATTGACAGTGTCCTTTGCTTTACAAAAGCTTTTCAATTTTATGAGGTCCCATTTGTCGATTGTTGATCTTTTTTTTTTATAATAAAAAAATTGTATTTACTTAGAAGCATTCAGGATGTCAACAAAACAGCCACATTTATTATTATTTTTTTTTTGCAATTACAGAGTGGTATTCAGTTAACAGAACAATTGTCTTCGTATAAGCTGCATCAGAGACAACTGAAGATGGAAAAAATAAAACCCAAAAATAAAACCGAAAGGAAAAAAAAAAACAAACTACTGTCCCCATATATAACTAATTTGTGCTGTGCACCAACAAGAACCTGCTTTAAATTTCCATGCCAATTTACAACCCCCAGACTGTACCAGGCAAGGTTAGTGGCTACTGAAAATACCACCAGGACAGGGCTATCTAAAGACACATTCGGTAGTGTGTTAACTATACAAAAAAAGACACTGTACAGTTTAAAAACAAATCTTACACAGCCTTACATTTCAATATTTTTCTTTAAAAGGAGTGAGTTGTGTACAGGAGGTTTAAATGGTTTATAGACAAGAAAAAAAAACTGCGCTAGATCCAACTTATCCACCATCATCATCTTCTTCATCTTCATCTTCCTCTTCTTCCTCTTCCTCATCCTCCTCATTATCTTCCTCTTCCTTCTTTTCCTTGCTCTTTTCAGCCTTGACCACCTCCTTTTTTGCTGCATCAGGTTTTCCTTTAGCTCTGTATGCAGCAATATCCTTCTCGTACTTCTCCTTCAGCTTGGCAGCCTTCTTCTCATAGGGCTGCTTTCATCTGCTGCAGTGTTGTTCCACATCTCTCCTAGTTTCTTTGCAACATCACCAATGGATAAGCCAGGATGCTCGCCTTTGATATTGGGGAGGTACTCAGAACAGAACAAGAAGAAAGCCAAAGGAGGCCTCTTGGGTGCATTAGGGTCCTTGAGCTTATTTTTGGTCTCCCCTTTGTGGGGGGATGTAGGTTTTCATTTCTCTTTCATAATGACCCTTGTCAGCCTTTGCCATATCTTCAAATTTTCCCTTTTCTTTAGCAGACATGGCCTTCCACCTCTCTGAGCACTTCTTGGAGAACTCTGAGAAGTTGACAGAAGCATCCAGGTGCTTCTTCTTGTGCTCCTCCCTGCAGGCAGGTTTGCACAAAGAATGCATATGCGGACATTTTGCCTCTCGGCTTCTTAGGATCTCCTTTGCCCATGTTTAGTTGATTTTCCTCTGCGAGGCACAGAGTTGCACAGTGCCCGGCCAGCTCGCGCTTGCCCCAGCGTTGTCTCTATGGAGCTCAATGTACTGCAATGGCCAGTGGTGTTCTGTTCAGGAAGGTTTCCCCTGTGCCCATATATTTGAGGCTCTTTCCTACTTTCTCTTCTATTAGATTCATCGTATCTGGTTTTATGCGGAGGTTCTTGATCCACTTGGACTTGAGCTTTGTACAAAGCGGTAAGAACGGAGTGCTCACCCACCTTCTCCTGCCCAACCACTCCAGCATCCCCCGACTCTGGGGCATCAAACCTCCCCAGGACCAAAAGCCTCTCCTCCCATTGCTGTCAGGCAAAGCCATTCTCTGTTACATATGTATCTTGAGCCATGGATTCTTCCAGGTACACTCCTTGGTTGGTCCTGTAAAGCAAAGGACACTGTCAATAGAATAAAATTCATTCTTGAAGCTAAAAGGGATCAAATCAGTGTGTGCACAAATCATTTTAAAATTTAACTGGATGCAGTCACACAGATACAGACACACACACACAGACACACACAGACACACACACTGAAAGAAATATAGCATTCTTCTACAGGACAAAATGGCAATGCACAGGTTGGGAAAAGAACTTTACTAACCCTACATCTGATAGAGGGCTAATATCCAAAATATACAAAGAACTCAAGAAGGTAGACTCCACCCTATTAAAATGTGGAGTACAGAGCTGAATGGAGAATTCTCTCAACCGAGGAACCTCGAATGGTTGAGAAACACTTAAAGAAGTGTTCAATATTCTTAGTCATCAGGAAAATGCAAATCAAAATGACCCTGAGATTCTACCTCACAGTAATCAGAATGGTCATCTGGGGACTTCTCTACCTGGGGATCCATCATGTCTGCAGACACCAAACCCAACAACAATGTCACCATGGTCAAGAGGCACTTGCTGACAGGAACCTAGTACAGTGGTTCCTTGGGAGGTCCGGCAGCAACTGACTAATGCAGATGTGGATGCTTGGAGCCACCATCAGACTGAGCTCAGGGAACCTGGTAGGGGAGCTGGTGGAAAGACTGTATGCACAGAGGGGGATTGCAAACCCAATGGACGAACAACATAGGCTACCCTGACTACCCAGTTCTCCCAGAGACTAGACAACCAACCAAGGAGTGCACCTGGAAGAATCCATGGCTCAACATACATATGTAGCAGAGGATGGCTTTGCCTGACAGCAATGGGAGGAGAGGCTTTTGGTCCTGGGGAGGTTTGATGCCCCAGAGTAGGGAGATGCTGGAGCAGTTGGGCAGGAGAAGGTGAGTGAGCACTCTAATACAGGCAAACCAGAGGGGGTGGGCTCATGTGGGATTGGGGGGGGGGGGTGGAGGGGGGACTGGGAAGTAAGATATCATTTTAGATGTAAATGAATGGAATGATTAATAAAATGAATTTTAATAGTGAATGACTGGTCTATTTTGCTTTCTGATGCTGTGATAAACACCATCATCAAAAGCAACTTGGGTAGAATAGAAAAGGGTTTATTTGGATTATATGCTCCAATCAGTGAATCACTGAAGGAAGACAGGGCAGAAAGTCAAGGCAGGAACCTGGAGGCAGGATCTAATGTAAAGGCCATTAAGAAATGCTTCCCCACAGCTGGTTCCCCACAGCTTTCTCAGCCTGCTTTCTTCTATCATCTACCACCATCTGCCCATGTGACACCACCCACAGAGGTCTAAGCTCATTGATGTGGGCATCATTTGTAATAGAGAAATTGCCTACCAGCATGTTATACCATGGATGTACATACCAGCCAATCGGATAAAAAAGTTTTCTCAATTGATATTCCTTCTTCTCAAATCACTCTGTGGCTTGTTTCACGTTAACAAAAAGCTATTGACATACTGAGATGTTTCATACTGCTTGTTTGGGACCACCTATGTCTTCCTTTGTCACTACTAGACTTTCTGTGTCTCTGGGTCAAGTAGGGAGACCTGCAGAGAAGATGCTTATGATGAAAACCTGACGACTGAATGCATTCAAAAGCAATGTGTCATTCCATTATTAAGTACTAATTCTTCAAACCATTCTTTAGCATTGCCCCCTGTTACAGCAAAGTAATGACCCCCAAACCACCAGCATGCCTCAATGGTTGGAAATATAAACTGCAAAGCCTTGTTTTGTTTTATTTTCATCGTTATTGTTGTTTGTTTTGTTTTGCTTCATCTCTCATTTCTATGATTTTCTACGTATGTGATCTTTACAAGTTAGTTTCCAATTTTGAAACATAATGAAATCTCCCAAAGTCACACATTCACAATCTACAGGACTGAGTTGGAACATGTGTCCCTGTTAAGCATACTAAATGCTCATTTTATGCTTGCATATACTTAAGAATATCATGATATTTTTCATGTTGAATATGTGATACACTGTCTATCACAAAGTTAATGCTCAACAATGTACATTGGATATATTTTGTTTACTGTTAAATATTTGATCCATGAAGAAAATGATATAAAAATAATATTATGACACTTTTGGCCGAGAAATGATCGAAATAATCAAAACTTAGCTGTTCAAAGCAAAGACATCAATAGTGTGTTAAGGACAAAGTGAAAGAGGCAGAAGCTTACAAACATCTGAAAAATGTTAGCAGCACATTTTTAGGCTTATTAGAAACAGCCTAAATAATTACATCAGTCAAATTACTGTGGTTTTTGGCCTTTGTCCAGGATGAAAGGTCATCACCCAACATACCAGGATCTTGCACGGTACAAGTGATTGACAGGAAGAGGAAATGGATTGAGACTTTTCACATGAGAGTAATAGTAGCATGTTTAAGGAAAACACATACCTGGATAGTGTGGGAAATGTTAATTTTGACATGGTTCCAATTCTTTTAAATTAAAAGTGTTTTAATTACTATTAATTGAGAGAGAAAGAGGTTGTGTTAGATGCCAGTGTAAAGCACAAGGGACTGACTGCTGGTGAGAACTGTCCCTGGGTCCTTCTTTCTTTCTTTTCCTAGTATTGCCTGCCAGATATTCTGACTCTAGGCAGAAAAGAAGTTTTTCTACAAATGGGTTTTCTTTCCAACCCCTGTATGCAAAATTACGGACTTTTAAATTACTATAAAATTGTTTACAGTGTACCCTTAAAGACCAAAGTAGAGATTTTTGTCACAGAACATTAAGCAAAGGGGTCACCTAGCATTACCTCTCCGAAGTCTGTAGTAATCAGCTTCAGGATCCATTTGGAACCTCATCTCTGTACTCAGGGTGTACTTGCGCTCCAGTGAGCTAAGGATGTTTTTTATGTAGCAAGTTTCCATTCAGAGATAGATAAAAATCTTCCCAGATTCAGTTTCTTAATGTCTGAAAGAACTGAAAGATTCCCAAGAATCTAAGAACTCATTCATCAACAGAGTTTGTTTCTAGGTGAGGGGGTATTTGGTGTTTGGAAGTTACTTTATTTTAAAGTAGAAGTTCTAAGCTACACTTTCACGATGAATACTAGTGAAACATTTTTAATTCACTGCCCACTGGGTGTGCCCAATCCATACCAATTTTATTCAGGTAATTCCAATATACTTCCATTTGGAGCAGCCACTATGAATCATAATCCTTTAGATGTACATAGACAGGCTCAATGTAATATGTCTAATCTATTTCCTATTTTTCTCTATAGATTGTTTTCAAAATTAAAATGGTCTGTTCATAAGGCTAAGATATTATCTTTAGTTTGAGGAATAATTCATTTTCAATCTATTTTATAATTTTTGAATATTATTGTAATTTTAATTTTTAAAAATTCCTTTGATATGTGTGGAGGAGGGATAATGTGCATGTGAGTTAAGTTGCCAGAGGAGGCCAGAAGTTACAGATAGTGGTAGACTGCCTAGAATAGTTGCTAGAAACAACTTCTGGTTCTCTGCAAGAGCAGTAAGCACTCCTAACTGCTATAATTATCTCTGTAGCTCTTCTCAATCTCCTGTGAATCCAGAAAAATCTATAAATATATGTATGCTTATGGTTTACAATTCATGTGCATATATATATATATATATATATATATATGTAAATGTATATGTATACACACACACTCACACACATACTGAAAACTTTGAGCAAGCACTTGAGGTATGAGAGAGGCCTCTATATTCACTTCATTCAATAAATATTTTTTAAATATATTTTATTTTCTAGATAGAAAGGGCACCCAGCTACTGGCCATGACAAAAGATTTAATGTCAATAGGTAAATCTTCTATGTGTCAAATAGACATTAAAACATCACACATAGCAAGATACTTGGTATGCACTATGAGTGTCGATCATGGAGTGATAGAATTAACCCTTCTATTGTTGGTTAAGATGATACCAGGAAGGTAGAAGTAGGAAAGCATTGTCTTATCTTTTTCTTGGAACTGTGGAGTAGACTGCAAGAGATGAATGAGAATCTTTACCCACAGCACTACTGAGAGAGACAAACTCATTGCCTATGTGCCTAGAAAGAAGTCCAGATGTGACAGTTTTCAATCATTTTCTTCAGTTGTTTTTATATTTGCAATACATTGTCCATTTTCACATAGGGAAAAAAAAAACCTACTAAGGCTTTGCTCATCCCCAAAGCATGGTATCCTGTTAGGAGACCATAAGTTTACATTAATTCCTGATTAGTATATAAATAAACAGAGTTTATTTCTGATGCTTTATACATTCTTGTGCTCTGTTCTTAAACTTTCAACTAAATTAGACAAATTCTGGATAATGATTAAGTTGCTGAATTTAGATCTCTTACTCATTAGATAAAATAAGCTGAGGCTATCATTTTTCTCTCACAGTTCTCCAAAGCAGGTATCTATGATTTTATATCCCTAAACAATGCTATTATATGTATTATAAAGTTACTAGACATCCCAGGGGACCAGTGATAACACTGCAGTTATTTCATCACAAAGGCTAAGTGGGAATCAGGGCCTCACAACCCTGCCTGTAATTATAGGCACAGGTGTTTTTATTTTGAAGAGAAATTTTTTAATAAAAAGCATTAATTTTTATGCCATCTCAGAATTCCAGATGAGCGGATTTTACTCATTCCCAGAGAGAATAGTCTATTCTGATATTTACGTGGTGTGACAGAAAAGCATTCCAGACTGTACCTTTTCTTTTCTCCAAATTGCCAAAATTGCTTCGCAGTAGGTTCCAGAATGGACACAAACCAAGAGTGGTCCTTGGAAATTCTATGCAAATCAGGAAAAGAAAATATCGTCACATTCTTCTTGCTGTATTATGGTCAAAAACTCTACTCATCTCAGGCAGGCTAACAGAATAATTGCTGGATTATGTTCAGGAGTTTTTACTTCGAGGCCAGAAGTAGGACTCAGATCATTCACCAAACTGGATAGACAATGATGTCATTAATCGGTAAGTTGCAAACTTCATAGGAACATAAGAAAAGTCTTCATGAGAGGAATAGATATCAAGGTTCATGCTCTGAAGACTTACTGTTCTAAGCCAAGTGACCTTGAGGGAGGTTACTCACCAAGGCCAACACCACCACACTAACTCTGTACTCCTTAACTGAAGATGGAGAAAGTAATGTTTAATTCCGCTTACAGAACTGAGGAGCAAGATAACTATAGAAGTGTCTTATGGTCTCCATCATAGTTGAGGAAGAGCCATGGGTACTGTCTTCTTAGTGTTGTTTGCATTGTACAGGTTATTGAAAAAAATTCTCCTTAAGATGGAAATGACAGAACCAGAAAAGTAATACAAGTAAGAAAAACAGAAATTCATACAAAGAAGCAATGTGAATATTGAAATTAAAACTTCTGTGTCGGCTTTTACACACTTAGGTGGTAACATAAATACCTTATTTCTCAGTTTTTGACTTATTAGTTCTAAAAAGAAGGTATGGCTTGAAAAATTCCCCAAAGCATACAGACTACATATCCTAACAAATTTATGGATGTCTATAACTTACCATTTTTTCCTTCATGATTTATCTATAGTCCCAATTTTGCAATCATGTATAATTTTCTTGTAAAACAGTATTAATCTCAATCCATATGCTGAGTTCTTACAAGCCACATAAATGTTTAATTACATCAATTTGTTAATATTTGTTACCATGTTGGTCAGCATTGAAATCAATGTTTCCAATACCCTGAAATCAATGTTTCCAATACCCTGAAATCAATGTTTCCAATACCCTGAAATCAATGTTTGGGTTTCATTTCTTAAATAACTTGTGAATCTGGGATTTCTTTATTTCCATCTCCTTTGACTATTTTCTCTCAATATTCACTTGTTCATACTTTGTAGACTTTTATGGGTTATTGAATCATGCAACTATTAAATTCAAGTACTAAAAATATTTTTTGTAACTAAAATAAATCCCTTAACATTTTAAGTCATTTTTAATTAAGGAAAAAAAAATGTCTCTTTACTGAATTTAAATGGTGGTATGTTTAATTGAGATGTCTTTCACTGCAAAGCAATGGTACTGCTATTATTTGGAGCTGAGAGAAACCTAATCTGCTTTTGTGTATGGACTTGCCCTTAGTTCTGTAGTCTACAGATGCCTGGTGAAGCTCTTTATGTACCAGGCATGGAAGATGAGTCTTGGATAAACCAAACACTCAAACCTGTTATGAAGGCAGAGCACTGAAAGATCTTCACTACACCTTAAAGGGGTACACACACAAAGAAAAGGGGCAACTAGAGAAGGAAAGTGAAGATAATAGAAGAAATTCACACATACTATAAGAGCTATGCCTGCGTAGGTGACTGCCATCAGATACCAAAGTTTCAATAGAAAACATATATGATGAAACAAGTAGAGTGGTCACGAAAATGAGGAAAATTGTAATTTTGTAATTTAAAGATATACACTGTAGGAATCCTTATTGTGCTGAAACACCAAATTAGGGACTTGAGGAGGACAAATGGAAGAGATAAAAGGATTCACTGAGAACTAGTACTTAGATGACTGACGTAGACCTTTGTCTATGTCACCAGTCATTATCTGGTCACTAGACAATGACTCTGGTTACAATCAGACAACTGATAGGCAGTCAAGAGATCAAGAGATGCTCAGTGGGTGTGAGCACTTACTAGGAAAACATGCAGACCTGAGTTTGGAACACAGCACCTATATGAAAGAAATAAAGAGGAGAGAGAGAGAGAGAGAGAGAGAGAGAGAGAGAGAGAGAGAGAGAGAGAGAGCCTGGAACATGGAGCATGGACCCAACCTAGAATAAAATTGGAGGCCCTCCAGGTTCTTTGGAGAACTCTGTCTCAAGAGAATAAGACAGTGAGCAACAGAGAAAGATACCCTATGTCATCCTCTGAGCTTCACAGAGCACACATGAGTACATACCCAGACACACACACACACACACACACACACACACACACACACACACACACACAGAGATGGGAAGGGAGGGAGGGAGGGAGGGAGGGAGGGAAGGAGATCTATGAGCTTGTTGCTAGTCTACTCAGTACACTATATTGCACTACATTCATTTTTATAGGTAGCACACCCTAAATTAATCATGAAATGTTTATGTATAATACACATGTTAACAACATGTCTTTATTATCATTATTAACTAAGAATTCTGGCTTCCCATGGTTGTATCCACTATACTTTTAGAGGCCTGACAACAAAAGGCTTTTTACAAATCATATATCCCAAAGTATGTAAAAAACGTGGTCTGCTGAGATGTGATGGGCTTGTTCCTCAGAGGCAGGAAGCTTTACACAGCATTATAATCTTATGGATCAATAGTCAAGGCTAGGGATATCATCATGTGCTAATAACTGTACATTACTGTTTCTTATTACCATCTTAAATACATGTTATTTATGTTACATGTAAAGAAACTGAGGACTGGATGTGAAATAGTAATAACTGGACATAAGACTAAACCCCTTTTAATTATACTATAATGCTTTAATATTGAAGATATTGAGGAAAGAAATAAAAATGAAGCTTATTAATTTCTAATATTTCATAATGTGGACAAAACATTTCTTAATTTTAAAAAAACACAGTTCTACATAGTATAGAATGCAAAATTTGGACATTGCTTAACAGCTGGTGCCAGTAATTAACAAGAACAGGGTGTCACCGTTTTAAATGTCTACAGGTGTGACTTAAAGGCACCCTCGGAGCCAGGATAAAGTGGAGGTCACCTCGTGGATTCTATAGGCTATTAAGATAATTTGGGAGTTGAGCCAAGGAAGATGTGGTTCGCTGAACCACAAATCCCAAGGGAAAAGGCAAAGCCTTTGAAACTGGGTGTGGGGAAGAGAAAGGGCAGAATCAACCCAGCTGCACACAATTAAGCCTGCAAAAGGTCCGAAGGGCCAGGAGCAAGAAAGAGGAATGGGTACAAGCTGACCTCCTTGGCAACTCTGACACAAACCAGAGAGGGCAAACAATGTGTTGTCAATTTGCATATTTCCAGAAGAGGGGGAAGTGGCTAGCCACACCAATGTCAATTGAGCCATATGTTGAAAGTATCATCTAAAATAAAATATGAATCCCCGTTGGGAACAAGAGCTGCCGCCATGTACTAGAGTCACCAAGTCACCCAAGGCTTCTGCAGGGCCTGAGCACAGGAGCCCTTGTGTTGTTCCCACCAGGCCACTTCACTGATATCTCCTCCATTTGTTCCACTCTTGGCATTGTTATTCCCCCTGCTGCCCAGCCTTCTGATGAGTGTCTTCCCAGGGAACAAAGCTGTCATTCCAAATCCCATAGATCTTTGTATGACTTTTGGCGTGCAAAACACATTCAACAATTGTTTGTTCTTGTGCTTATAAATGAATTACATATTGAAGGAAAAATAAGTTTTAATTCTCATGTTTGAAGTCAACTATTTACATTTGGCCATTGGAATGAGAACCAAATGGTGTGTGTGTACAGTGTAAGGGCAGGATCAAGAGGAAGTGCCTGATACTCTATTTATCCATGACAAGGTCTGTATTGCTAACTTGATCTGTAACTAAAGATCATAGAACAGGGGTGTCCATAAGCAAAGAGCATTGAAGAGGAAAAGAAAGTGTCATTATGTCTACGGGAGGCACATTGAGAGAGGAACACTGTGCACTGGAAAATCATGAATAGGGCTAGGGCTGTAGCTCATTTAGGAGAGGGCTACACAGAGCCCTGGGTTTGGTTGGTAGATGTCATGTGTAACACCCAATATCATCCAGTGGACTCAGCACTCAGGAGGCAGAGGCAAGGTGGTTCTCCATTGTTCAAGGTCATCCTTGACACACAGCAAATTTGACTCCAACCTGGGTCACGTGAGGTTCTGTCTTAAAGAGAGGGGCCACTATAAACAGAGATTTTAATTTTTAAAATACATAATTTTAATTCCATTTTTTAAAAATGCATGCTTACTGTGGGCAATGAAGGAGGAAGCTAAATTTACTTAAAATATTCATAGTAACTTCTATACTTCTTGTTGAGAGATATGAACTGATAACATGTTGCTATGTTCCCATCTGCTAAAGCAGTAAGAATAAGATATAGAATTCAATATTATTTTGTGAAAGTATGTACTCATAGATCTATTATTCATCTATCTATCTATCTATCTATCTATCTATCTATCTATCTATCTATGAATTTATCTATAACATTACCTATTGACTATGTCTTCCTAGAATTTCAAATTGAATTAATTAAAGTGAGCTAAAACCCAGAATTGAATTCTCTGGAAGACTTGAATTTAAGAGTAAATGAGTTTACTTTAACTTTTCTACAAGCCATTTTTCACTTACACTGCACATAAAGAAAGTTATTCTGAGGATAACTGATATACTTTGTCATTTCATGTTTATAATAATTAAACAAGAGAATTCATTTGAAGAATTTAGCAAGATGCCTGTGAGTGTAATCTCTCAGATGTTAATTATGCCCATTATAAAATTAGGAAAATGTTACAAATTCCTTTCAAACTGTTTTTCTACAAAATCTTTTACCATGGAATATATGTAGCAGAGGATGGCCTTGTCAGGCATCAATGAGAGGAGATACTCTTGTTCCAGTGAAGGCTAGATACCCCGGTGTAGGGAAATGCCAGGACAGGGAAGCTAGAGTGGGTGAGTGGGTGGGGTAACACCTTCATAGAATCAGAAAGAGGGGATTTACTGGAGAAGGGGGACAGGAAAGAAGATAACATTTGAAATGTAAATAAAGAAAATATCCAATAAAAAAAAAAGAAAAATCAAAAACAACACAAAACAAAAACGTTCTTTGGGGATTGAGAAGATGAGTCAGCAGGTAAAGGTGCTTGCCTCGAAATCTGAATTCTTGAATTTGATTCCCAGGACCTACATTTTAGAAGGAGAGAATGAACTGCTGCAAGACATCTTCTGACCTCTATGTACCGCTGTGGCAAGAGAAAGTACACACACACACACACACACACACACACACACACACACACACACTAAGCAAATACAAAAAATTAAATACCTCAGCACATGATCATTTATTACAGTCACATTCAACTGTGGATATTTCTCAGGCTCTGAGAATGCAGATGTAATCACTAGTCTCTTGTCATTTATGGAAAGTAGATAACCATTTTGGATAAAGTATGTTATCTAGATGTGTGAAGGAGATGTTATTAAAGACTTGTTTACTTATAACCTAGGGTTAGGAGATGTTCTGGGATGAAGTCATATCTAAATGGAAGCTGTCAGGGTGAGTATGTGTGCACCATGGAGAAAGATGCTAGTACATAAGAGCTAGCTAGTGTTGGTCTAAGCACAGAGAGTACCGTGATAGGGTATCATGATATTACATAAGAGCTAGCTGGTGTTCATCCAAGCACAGAGAGTACCTGATAGGAAGCCTGTGGCCCATTCTTGTATACAATCTGATCTTCAACAAGGGTGTCAAGAAAACACATATGGAAAATACCATCTCTTCCACACATAATATTGGGAAAGCTGAACACTCACAAGCCAAGGAACATACCTATCTCAGTATAATCTCAAAATGCATTGAAGACTCTTTAGAAGAAAATTAACTTGATTAATTCAACCAATTAGATTCAGTACCATTTATTTGATCACAAGAACAAAAAACACTTTGTAAAGTTTTGGAAGACTGGTTCATGAATTGAGCAGTTCCCAGAACAAGAACAGGTTGTAAGAAATTCAACTAACAGCTGGATTGGCAGCATTTATAGGAAACTAAAAGAAGGTAAAAAGATGAACTGGTCATTTGCAGGTCATAACACTTGCTGCAATTAACAGAGATTCAGCTACTGTGATTATACTCCAGGCTGGTGGTTTTGCATAGGAGCCTGTTCAAATCAATGTTCTGAAAAAAGTTATTTAACCTACTCATGTAAGAAATGTAAATCACAAAACTCTTAGAGAATGTAAAGGAAAAGCATCAATGTTGATTTTGGCCATAATTTTGTAAATATGCCACCAAAAGTACAGGCAAAGTCAGGCAGTGGTTGCACATGCCTTTAATCCCAGTAATTGGGAGGC
>NC_034590.1:41040060-41042586 GCF_900095145.1 Mus pahari | reverse complement strand
AAAAAAAAAAAAAAAAGAAAGAAAGAAAGAAAAAGAAAAAGGAAAGGAAGGAAGGAGGGAGGGAGGGAGGGAAGGAGGACAGAAGGAAGGAAGGAAGAAGAAAAGTATGGGCAAATGAAGTAAATATATAAAAATGGACCTATGCTAAAATACAAGGCTCTGCGACAGCAAAAGGAAAATTTAACAGGGTGAGAAGACTTAGTAGAGGATGGAAGCTTAGTAATTAAAATATATAATGAACTCTTAAAACACAGTAGAAAAATTTCTCAGTTAAACTGTATAAAGAAGTTAAAAAGGCATTTCTCTAAAGAAGACAAGGAAATGGCCAAGAGGTTCAGCATCACTGAGCAGCAGAACAACTTGCAGTGAAAGATATCATCTAACATCTGTCACGATTATTATAAAATAAATAAATAAATGATAAGTTCATGAGGATGAATGGAGAAAGTCCTCAGTGTTATCTATAATAAGAAAACAACAAATTCAAATGTCTGGCTTCTTTCCATTGCTTTGACACCCAGCTATGTAGGTACGCAACGTCCTGGCACACTTTAATGCACTCATGGTGGTAACATAAAATGACCTTGCATCTGGAAAAGAGCTGACCATGTTTATCTAACTAAACAACATGTGCAACTTAGTTTTGGTTCAATAATCTCAATTTTAGAAATTTATCACATTTTCTACCATGCGATGCTAAGAGTTAACCTAGGTACATATGTAGTCTCGGTGGCATTAATTTTATAAGGTATTTACTTGAAACAATCCTACTACCCCTCTGTAAGAAACTATTTTAACACATTACAGTAAATTAATAATCAACTAAAATTACATTTTGAGAACATGTATTTAATCTAAATATGGACTAAATTCTAGGTTAAAGCAATGAAATGAATTATTGAATTTCTTGTAAGACATAGAAACTGAATTATTCTTTATTTTACTTCATCCTGACTGTAGCCTTGTCTGCTTCCACTCTTCCAATCCACCCCTAACCACTTCTCTCACCCAGATCCACTGCTCCTTCATTGCTGTTCAGAAAATAGCAGGCCTCCCAGGGATATCAACTGAACATGATGTACCAAGATGCAATAAGACTAGGCATAAACACTCATATAGTGCCACGTCAATTAGAATGAGATACTTATACGACATTATTCTTTAAACTATCTCTATTAATTTTGAGAATTTTACAGTTGTATTTTGATCATTTTCATACCCCCTCCAATTTCTCCCATATCCATTCTCATTTCCATAACCATTCACCTTTGTTTTGTTTCCCTTTGTTTTGTTGTTGCTGTTTTTTGTTATTGTTTTTGATTCCTTGTTTTGTTTTTCACTCATTGATTCCTTTTTGTGTTGCCCAACTACTCTTAGGTGTAGAGACTGCTTGTCATGTGGCCAAACTTTCAGTGTTAGGAGTTCAAGAATCCCTGAAGAATGCTACCCCAGATTCAAGTAGAATGCGAAGTCAAAGGATGTGTCTATTCAGCTGAATTTTCTGCATGCCAGGGCGTCTCCTCTCCCCATTCAGGAATCTAGACACCCAGTGGGCTTACAGGCTCAGCTTTTATTGCCAGTTATGGGAATGCCAGGGAGGGGTAAGGATCTGATGACTTCTGCAGTTGGTTAGTCTCTGGAGACCTCCTGGGGGCCACAGGCAGGGGTTGGGGATTACTTCCTCATTCTAGCTATGTAATCTTACTTCTGGACAAATGACAAGGTGACCTAGGATTGGTAGCCTAAGGCTGCAGTTGGCTGACTACAGGTTCCTGGATCCCTGTTCTCATTTCTGGGAAACAGAAACTTAGGCCTAGTTTCACTGACTGCCAGTTTGTAGCCTGTCATAGAGTCAGTCTGTCTCTAAGCTTAGTCCCGTCACTGAAAGTGTCATCATCAAAGAAAAGTGATTCTCTCACCCAACAGCTATTAAGTTCCTTAGATTGTGGTAGGATTTTGTGCCCACCATTTTGTCTTACATGCGAACAGCCTTCTACATCCTGTCAGAATTGCGGTGAGTTCATGTATACAAATGCCTTGTTGTGTGTGGAAAACACTGTTTCCTCAAAGTCATCTACTACCTCTGACTCTTAAAGTTGTTCTGTATTCTCTTCCAGGAAAATCCCAGGTCCGTATGGAAGAGTGTGAGTCATACAGCTGAGTAGAGAGCATGCCATAGTTCTTTATCCTCTGAATGCTGGCCAGCTGTACTAAACGAAGGAGCAGATCAAAGTTGTTAGATGCACTTTTCTATAACTACACCAACATGCCATCAGGAGTTATTTTAATTCTATGTCCATTTAGTGGAATAATAGCATTTAGATTGCTTTCTTCTATCACCTGTCTAGCCATAATGTCTTGACCCTGTTTACATTTTGTATTAAATATTAATAATATTAAAATTTAGAGCTGATATGCCAGTGCCTGGCAAATATAGAAGTGGATGCCCACAGTTATCTATAGGATATAACACAGAGACCCCAATGGAGGAGCTAGAGAAATTACCCAAGGAACTGAAGGGATCTG
>NC_034590.1:41023060-41040050 GCF_900095145.1 Mus pahari | reverse complement strand
TCTCTAGCTGCATATATAGCAGAAGATGGCCTAGTCAGCCATCATTGGGAAGAGAGGCCCCTTGGTCTTGCAAACTTTATATGCCCCATACAGGGGAATGCCAGGGCCAAGAAGTGGGAGTGAGTGAGCAGGGAGCAGAGTGGGGGGAGGGTATAGGGGACATTCAGGATAGCATTTGAAATGTAAATGAGGAAAATATCTAATAAAATAATTATAAAAAATTAAAGCCGAATACCAGGGATAGGTCCCATCTCATGCAGTAAACCTTAGATACAATCAGAGTAGTTGGTTGGTAACTCTCATAACATCCATGCCATTACTGCACCAGTAAAGTCACTACTATACCTTGCAAGCTTCACAGATGTGCAAGATGGATGATGACTTTTGTCTGCCAGTAGTGTGGCTATCCCTTCCCAGCACTATGAAAAATAGGCAATAGGAATGAAGAATGCAAATGAGTGGCCGCTTGGCCTTTTCAATGCTCTCTGAATCTAGTATGTGATTTCTTCAGAAATAGGGTCTTAACATTAAGGAAGGTAATCAAGTTTGCCTGCAATAGTTTATAATTCTTGAGAGTCTATGGGATTTTACCAGCTACAACTCACACTAGGTTTGAGCATGAGATTCCTGTTCCTATTGATAAAACATTATCTTTGTTGTCATCTATTCATTATATTTAGTACTGGGTTTCATACCCTGCATTTTGGTCCTTATTCCACCTCTTTCCTTTCTGCTCTGCAGGTGTTTCATCACTTGATGTCCTTTTATGTACATGTATATGCACATAAAGCCTAGTATCCAGAGATATTAGACAATATGTGATCCTGGTTTTTTTGAGTCCAGCATATTTAGCCTCACTGATTATCTCCAGTTGCATCCATTTTCCTGAAATTAATGTAATTTCATTATCTATGGCTGAAAAAAATCCCACTGTATATAGCTATCACATTTTCTTTACCCATTCTTCTGTTGATGGACAGCTATGCTGATTCCATAACTTGCTTATGGTTAATAACACTGCAATAAACATGAATGTACATGTATCTCTGCAACGGACTGACTTCACTTCTCCATTAGTTTGCCCAGGGGTGGTTTAGCTGGGAAATATAGTAGCTATATTCTTATTCTTTTGAGGAATGTCCATTCCTCAAAAATTCCACTAATTTCCACTTGGACTTGAGTTGTATGCATGGGATAGATGTGGCTCTATTTACATTCTTCTACATGCAGACTCATACTACATACTCTACTGGCTGGATTTGTGTCAACTTAACACAAGCTAGAGTTATCAGAGACGGAGGATCTTCAGTTAAGAAAATGTCTCCATCAGGTCCAGCGGTAAGGAAGGCATTTTCTCAATTAGTGATCATTGGGATAGGGCAATAGAAACCCTAATTAAGAGAGGATAGCACAGGGACAAGGGTGTTACCGTGACAGGCCTGATCATGCTTTTCTTTGGGGGAATGCAGACTTTATAACTGGGTTATTGAAGTGACAGAGCTGACCGTGGTTTGGGGAGAATTGTGGAAGGACTTTGGAACTTTGGGTTAGAAGAGTTATTGCGTGTTCAGAGCTCAGAGGAACTCTTTAGGAGCTTGGAAGATAAGACTGTAGAGAACAGAGCAGAAAATGGAGGCTGTCTTCTTCAATTTCTTCACATCGGTGTCTTTCGCTTCCTTGGTTTAATTTATTGTAAGGTACTTTTTGAGGCTGCTGTATGTGGATTTTTTTTTTATTTATTTCTAAGCATGTTTATTACTGCTTTATGAAAAAGCTACCAGGTTCTGTGTATTTGTTGTGTATCCTATATCTTTACTAGAAACTCGAATCTGTTCTAAAAGGTGACTGATATTACAGTCTTTTATGTGTAAGCTCTACAAATAGGAATCATCTGCCTTTTCCCTTTCCTACTTACATTAGTTTATTATCTCTCTCTTGTCTTACCCTCTAGCTAAAACGTTGAAGACTATATGATATAAGAGAAAGTGTACACTCTTCTCTCATTACTGAATTAGAAGTGCTTTCAGTTTTCCCCATTTAGTATAACTTCAACTGTAAGCTTGCCTTATACAACCACTTCTATATTAAAGAATATTCCTTTTTTCCCCCTGGTTTGTTCTTGGTATTTTTCATGAGTGGATGCTAGACTTTGTCAAAACATTTTACATACAGCTATTAAAATGATCATGTGATTTCTGTCCTAGCATCTATAGAGGCAATGTATTGCACTTCTTGAACTGTACATGTTGAACTATCTCTGCATCTCTAGAATGAAGTGCACTTGGTCATGATGATCATTTCATGAGTATTTTAATTCAACTTGAAACTTTGTTATTGATAACTCTGTACCCAAGTTCAACAGAGAAATTAATCGCTAATTCTATTTTAGTTGTTGTTGAGTCCTTAACTAGTTTGGGTATCATGGTAGTATTGGCCTCATGAAATGAATTTGGTAGTGTTCTTTTCACCTCCCTTGCATCAAATAATCTGAACATCATTGGCATTGTTTCTTGATTAAAGATCTTTAAAATCCAGTAATTAATCCATCTGGGTTTAAGATATATTAGTTGATAGAATTTGTATCATTGCGTCAGTTTAATTGTGCACCATCGATTTGTTTATATCTTCTTCATTTAATTTTTGTATGTCATATGTATTTTCAAACATATTCATTTCTTCTAAATTTTCCAATTTATTAAACTGTAGATGCTTTGGTCACTTTTCTCACTGATATGAAAAAAAAAAAATACCGAACAAAAAAAGCAACTTAGCAGAGGAATCAACTGAAGAAGGGACATCCCATCACAGCAGAGAGGCACACGCAGGAGTGGGATGCAGCTGTCACACTGCATCCAGAGTCAGGAAATAGAGCGATGAATGGCAGTGCTCAGTTTATTTGCCTTAGATTCAGTCTGGGACGTGGACTCTGGCCCATGAAATTGTTCTGCCTGTGGCTAGGGTAGGTCTTGTTCTGCCTGCAGTTAGAATGGGTCTTTTCACTTTACGTCCCACCTTGGGATCTATCCCATATACAGCCACCAAACCCGGACTTTATTATGGATTCCTGGAAGTGCTTGCTGATAGAAGTCTGATATGGCTGTCTCCTGAGATGCTCTGCCAGAGCCTGACAAATATCAGAGGAGAAAGCTCACAGTTAACCATTGGACTGCGTGTGGGGTTCCCCGATGAAGGAGTTGGAGAAGGGACTGAAGGAACTGAGGAGGTTTGCAGCCCCATAGAGGGAGCAACAGTGTCAACAGGTCAGAACCCTTGGAGTTCCCGGAGACAGGACCACCAACCAAAGAATACACATGGAGCAACGCATGGCGCTGGCCACATATGTGGCAGAAGATGGCCTTGTTGGACGTCTGTTGGAGGAGAGACCCTCAGACCTGAGAGTGTTCCATGCCCCAGTGTATGAGAATGCCAGGGCAAGAGGATGGGAATGGGTGGATGGGGAAGCACCCTCATAGAGGCAGGGGAAGGGGGGTTGAGATGGGGGTTTCCCAAGGGGGGACCTGGAAAGGGGAAAACATTTGAAATGTAAGTAAAGAAAATATTCAGGAAGAAGAAAAAAAAGCCTGTTCTGGAAATTCTGTCAGAGATTTAACTTCTAGGTGGCTTTAGATAATTTTAAGCTAACAGAAGACAAACCATCACAATAAATATGAAATTGTGACTTACTGACACCAAGGATTTTGTTGATGTTAGTCTTTCCTCTCTAGTTCTATTTTGTTTCTTCCTTCTCTTTCTTAGTTCAGCTTGGATATGGATTGTCAACCATTGTCAATACATTCTTTCAGTGAAGCTACCTCTCGTTTCATTATTTTTTTTGTGACATTTTTACACTTATCTCATTAAATATTTTTCTAATCTTAATTATAATTTTCTACTTACTGACTTGGGATTTGGCTTGGTGCCCTTTATCTGAGACATAAATCTCTATCATTTAGTTTTTCTTAAGATTTCTCTGGTTTTTAAATGTAGACGTTTATAGCTATAAAATTCTCTACCAGAACCATTCTTATTGCATCTTATGTGTTCTAGTATGTTATGTGTCTTTTTATTGATTCTGGAATTTCTTTAAGTTTTTCTGTTTCTTTAATGAATCATTTATTCTTCATTAGTTTGTTGCTCAGTCTCCATGATTTTACATTTTATGTTGCTATTTATTTCTAGCTTTTATCTACTGTGATCAGCTAGCAAACTGGAAATTATCTCACCTATGTGTAGTAATACACCTTTAAACCTAGAGAGGCAGAGGCAGGTGATTTCTGTGAGCTCAAGGGCAGTTGGGTCTCCATAGTGAGTCCCAGGCCAGCCAAGGCCACAGAGTAAGGTTATGTTTCAGACAGAAGAGAGCCAAAGAGAAGGGGGGGATAGAGGGAGAGAGGGATGGAGAAAGAGAGCTCATGCAATTTTTAGTTTGAATTTGTTGTCTTGGGTTTTTTGTTTGCTTATTTATGTTTTGTTTGGTTTTTGTTTTTGTTTCCCTAATATGTGGTCTATTTGAGAAAAACCGTTTGGTCTTAGGAAAGGGTGCAGTGTTTGAGTTTATAGTCTATTAGTCTATTAGTCAAATCCATTTGACTAATCATGCCATTTATCTCTGGTGATTTTTAATTCTTATACAGATGACCAGACCATAGGTGAGAGTGGTCTATCAATGTCTCCTACTACTCTACTCAGAACAGCTTTGTGCCTTTACAGCCAGCAATAAGTATATTTTGAAATTCGATAAACTGGTATTTGGTATATATTCGACTACAATTCAAATAACCTTCTTTTGATGGGTTAATCCATTAATATGTAACATGTTTTATTGCTTCATCACCACCAGCACCAGCACCACTTCCAACCCTTTCCCATGTATTCTTCTCACAGACAATTTTAGTCAAGCAATTTCCTAAAGAGTTTCTGTGTCACCCAAAGGTGGTTTCAGTCTCTTCCAAATAGTGATGAGCTCACATGACACAGTAGATCATGGTCAGAAACAATGTTTGGTCTTACTGATACTTGAAATGCAGGAAGGTTGTCTTTATCAACATTCAGGGGCCATTTTGTTTCTTTGTTTCTAGGATTGTGTGCTTTTATTTCATTTTTTTTTGCATAATATTGTAACAGACAAAAAGATGCGCAAAATTACTGCACAATCACATGTGCCTGAGTCTCATATATATAAAGTACATGTGTACATAGATAAATAAATGATACATAGACATGTATATACTTAGATACATAGATAAATAGATATTCATAGGTTATTATATACATATAAAGATGATAAACAGATTATATAAAGGTAGATGATTGATAATATATATGAGTATTCATGTTTAGTTGATTTTAGGTGCTTTTTACTCTATCAATTCATATTTTGTATTTTCAGTGGTTTTGTAGCCAACTCAAGGAAAAAAATCACAAGCCAAAATATGAGGGTTAAGTAAAATTAACACTCGTTCACAAATAATAAATGGTTGATAGAGAGTTGCCAGTTAAAGAAAATTTTCTCACTTTTACATTTATTTATTTACTTATTTAAATGAGTAAGTTAAGGTTCCTGTGGTGGTGTAAATGAGAATGACCTCTTTGGGTTCATATGTTTGAATACTTGCTGTCTAGGAAGGATTAAGAGGTGTGGCCTTGTTGGAGGAGGAACATCATTAGGGATTTGGGAATCAGATTTGTGGGTTCAAAAGCCCATGTGTCAGTCTCAGTTTCTCTGTGTGTCTCTCTGTGTGTCTCTCTGTCTCTGTCTGGCTGTCTGGCTGTCTCTCTCTCTCTCTACACACACACACACACACACACACACACACACACACACACACATATATATATATATATATATATATATATATATATATATATCATTGCTGGAAAAAAAAAGAGCTAAAGGGTCCAAAGAGATAGCTCAGTGGTTAAGAGCACAAACTTCTCTTCCAGAGAACCAGGATTTGTTTACCACAAACCACATGGCAGTTGACCCAACTGTATTTGTCTAGTTCCAGAAGATTCAACAATGTTTTCTGGCCTCTAAAGGCATTGAACACATGTGGTGTGCAGACTTGTACAGGGAAAGTACAAATGTACATAAAGGAATAAACTTTTCTAATTAGTTTTTTAAAAGTGGTAGAGTATTAGAGCATGAATTCTTCTAATATATTCCACAATATGTTTGTCTCTTTTTAATACACTTACACTTAATATTTTAAGTTCATATTTGGGAGCTTTATGCTTTAAAATTATACTTTTTAAAGAAAGCTTACTTAAATGCTTCGCTTTTAAAAATACACAGATTTTCTTCTCTCTCTCTCTCTCTCTCTCTCTCTCTCTCTCTCTCTCTCTCTCTCTCTTTGGTATTTTGGGATAGGGTTTCTCTGTGTAGCCCTGGCTGTCCTGGAACTCACTCTGTAGACCAGGCTGGCCTCGAACTCAGAAATCTGCCTGCCCCTGCCTCCTAAGTGCTGAGATTAAAGGTGTGAGCCACCACTGCCCGGCTACAGATTTTCTACAATTGAAAAATGAATCTTTTTTTCAAATTAGCCCTGAAATCATATTTTGTTCTAATTTAAAATTAATAAGGTATCAAGTAAGATCCAATAATCTTACAATCATGACTCAGCTGTTTCTAAAATCCTAAGCCTTATTAAGAGGAAAATGACTACACATTGAAGTATTTCGATTATGTCATATATCATGCATATTATTTTTGCTAAAAGATATATATTTACCATGGACATACATATGAATTGCTTTCCATGAGTCCAAATCACCAAAAGGCACTAGAGAGTAATACAAGTTCTACAAAGTATAAAACTCAAACCTCTGGATATGCACATTTGATTACTCAAATCTTAGAAAAAACAAGAGAACTCTCGATTTTTCAAGTAGTATTAGAACTGTACTAATTTAAAAAAAAAAAAATCTAAATCGACTTCAGCTATATAGCACCCAGGTAGCCCATTAGAAGGTAGGTATTTTCCCCCGACACTTGTGGGTTTTTATAAGTAAGCAGATATGAGGCTGAAGATATTGTGTAAGTATTACCTCCACCTTACAGTTCCTGTGAGGTTTGCTTTGTAACATGACTCCAGAAAGAATTTAGGCTAAGTTTGGAGACAGGTGACTTTAGTGTAGCTATCCAGCAGCCATGGATGAACTGTGTACCGCACCTGAAAGGGGGCACTGGAAATGAAAATGGAATGGATGTGAGAGAAGGATGAAGCCAAGATAAAAGTTTCTGACCAAGGCTCAAAGTTTAATATTTAGCACTGAGTTTATATAGGGAAAACCCACAGACCCATCCTTTGTTTCAGCTGGATTGTGTTGCAAAGCAAGCTCAGCAGGCAGTCTACTCCTGTAGGAAATTGCAGGTATGGTGGCAAAGACTCCACCTGAGCCCTTAAGGTCCAATGACCTTAAGGTCTAGCATTTAAGGTCTATTTAGCCTGCTCAAGGCTGGGGGAAGGGCATACTTTAGCTTAGTTCACACACCACGACAAGGTTGTCTAGAAGGACTTTTTAACAATTGCTTCAAGCTCTAGTCATTAAGAAGATAAACAAATTGCCTTCCCCTTCATATATGATAACATAATATAGGCTGAAATAAAACAAAGGCCAATGATAGGAAGGATAGTGTAAATCTCCTCTGCCATTGTGTCATGACAGTGGAAGATATGCCTTCCATATAAAATAGAGACATGCGTCCTCTATTATATGCTTAACAAAATGAGTAGTAATAAAAATTTTCAAATGCAAATTAAAGATAAATATTTCTCTTTGAAAGTATCAATCACAAGGATATATTTTGGGAGGAAAATATGTAACAAAAAAGTGGGAGATTAGTAAATACAATGGACCATGAACTATAATCCTATAATACCTATTACTGAGAACATTTTATTATAAGCAATAATTCTTGTGTCTAATTCTATCCTAATCAATACAGAAATGAGGATATTATAAAAAAGTGTTGTAGTGACTACAAATGCTAACTTTTCACCAAAATTTGAAGAAACGTGAAGCCAGCCTGGTCTAGAGAGCAAGTTCCAGGATAGTTAGGACGGCATAGAGAAACCCTGTCTCAAAACTAAATAGACTAACTAACTAACTAACTAACTAACTAACTAACTAACTAACTAAGCTTTTTGCCAAGCAGTATGGTGTATGCTTGTACTTTAATCCCAGCACTTGGAAGGCAGAGACAGGCAGATCTCTGAATTCAAGGCCAGCCTGATATAAATAGTAAGTTTCAAGACAGCCATTGGCTACACAGAGAAACCCTGTATCTATCTATCTATCTATCTATCTATCTATCTATCTATCTATATCTTAAATGAAAGTACATTCAAAAGCCCAAACTTCAGTTCTAATGCTCAAATTCTTCAACTCTTTCAGCTATATACCTTAAACCATGACCAGTTATCAGCGACTTGGCTGGACCCTAAACAAAGGAAAATCTGTCCATATTTTCATAATACTACCGTAATATCAGCTATACTATCAGACCACTGTACAACATTTCTAAAATGATTTTTATTTAAATTCACATGCAGCTATTAATTATGACTTACTAGATCAATGTGAGGATGACCCATGTACTGGCTAGCTTTGTGTCAACTTGACACAGCTGGAGTTATCACAGAGAAAGGAGCTTTAGTTGGGGAAATGCCCCCCATGAGATCCAGCTGTGGGNCATTTCCTCAATTAGTGATAAAGGGGGAGAGGCCCCTTGTGGGTGGGACCATCTCTGGGCTGGTAGTCTTGGATTCTATAAGAGAGCAGGCTGAGCAAGCCAGGGGAAGCAAGCCAGTAAAGAACANCCCTCCATGGCCTCTGCATCAGCTCCTGCTTTCTGATCTGCTTGAGTTCCAGTCTTGAATCCTTTGGTGATCAACAGCAGTATAGAAATGTAAGCTGAATAAACCCTTTCCTCCCCAACTTGCTTCTTGGTCATGATGTTTGTGCAGGAATAGAAACTCTGACTAAGACAACCCATAATATTAGATCCAAGTTAAATAATCCACAATTGTAAAAGGGAAATCATTTTTGTCAATCTCAACATATGACAAATACATATTTTATAAAATTCCACATTTGTTCCTAATTGAAAAATAAATATACTAAATTAATCACTTGCATTAAATATTGATATTCCAAAATGTTCCATAGAATTTTTAAACCAGTTGAATCATCATGCTTGATGCAAAATTTGATATATATTTTATTAAAATCAGGATTGTAAACAAAATTATATGCATGGAAAAAAGAAAAAAGAAAAAAGAACATGTTCCAAGAAGCTAATGGTATAAACTTTAACAAAAACTCACATGCCATAAAAAATAAACATAATCAACAAAGGCAAGATCAACCCTGAGGTTAAGAATTGACATTGAAGTCAGACCATGTATCACAGAACTCTGTATTATTCCTACAGGTAGGGCTGATGGCCATCCAGATGTGCCAGTCGGAGCTAGACAAGTTCAAATCAAAGGATTTCAAGCAGGTGCATTCTCCACTGTCTTCCAAACAGTCCAACCAGCAACCAACTTAATGGACTCTCTTCTTAGCAATTTAAGATCATACTTGAGCCTAACAACAAGTCCAAAAGGTCTTGCTCCAACCAAAAGGCAAGTATGGGCTGTGGATGATCACAGGCTCATGTGGCATAGGTTAAGTGTTCTGAATATGATTTTACGATGCTTAGTTACACACCTCGTATCTGTCTATGACTTCTGTAACAGTCATGGAAGCATATGACATGAACAACTAAGCATTCCGAAGGATTTTAAAATAAAATGTAAGTCAACTGCACAGCATAAATCCTATTCTCTTATGCAAAACTTTAAAAAAAAAAAGAAAAAAGAAAAAAGAAAAGAAAGGAAAAAAAAGGAATGCCATTGTCTTGGCTCCAACAGCAAGAACTGTGTGAACCAAGAAATCAAGTCTTCAAAAGCAACCCTCCTGTATGTTCAGAGGACTCAGCAGGCTGCTGTTGCTTACAATACCCATGAAGCCTAAACCAAAGCAAAAGCTGTCCAGCCTAGTAGTCTAACTGTGTCAAGGTATCTGATGTATTTACCCATAGGGAAATGAGATTCTAGGAAATTTAATGAAGTCTGATTTCTGTCAACTTGGTACTATTTGTCTCATACTAAGTATCTGCTAAGGCTTACTCAAATACTTTCTATTTATTATCCCTGTGTTGTCCATCCGCACTGAGACAGGCAATTCCAGGAATAGTTTTATCCTATATAGGAATGAGGCTTACAGCCTGAAAAAAAAGCTTGTTCATGGCCAGGCAACCAGTGAGTGTTGAAAGGAACTTTGCAAACAAATTCTGTCTGACTTTGCTATTTTAAATTTTTTAAATTGTCCTCTGAGATGTGACTCTCAATTACCTTCCTAAGATGCCAGTTTGTGCCTACAGAGCCTGAGTGCCTTTTCCACAGTGATGCACAATCCTTGCCATGTCACCATCCCCAGGCAGAGTAGACAGCACACAGACCAGTAGGTATCTATTCTCAGCTATACAGCAGATCCACTCTGTTAGCCTACTGCTCTTTCTCACCAGCTTGTACAACAACTTCATAAATGGAGGTGTAAAATGGGGAGGCTGACAGAGCTGCGAGGGCAGGGACATGCACAGGCTACTGTCATGAATTAGCAAGGTGTCTTCAGGAGTGTCCACTTAACCTCCGTCATCACCCTGGGCCCTGAGTGTAGAAAACAAGTTTCCACCTTCTGTCCCCTTTTATCAAAAATGTTTTTCCTTGACTTTGACGTCAGCTCCCAGATCACTTGCTGTGATGTTCTGCACCTTTCATATTTTCTTCCTAGTCATAATATTGCTTCAGTCATAACCTTGGCACTTTGAGGAATAATTGTCCCTGACAAGAGGAGGAATCACTGACAGAGAGTTGATAAGCATTACACACAGATGACAGAAGTCAGGACATATCGGATTACTGCTGTGAATATAATAAAAGAGAGGCTAAACACTTTGGCAGCTCAAAGGCAAGCCATTTCATAACTCTGCACTGAGTCTATTATCTTCCATTTACTGCCACTGATAACCATGTTGAGACTGTCTCCCTACCATCTAGTTTCAATTCACTTAACACGTTGCTGACCAGACGTGGAGCAAGAGACCGAGATGATAATCAGAACTCTTTGGCATTTATTTTTAAAGTTTATCTTCTGCCAACCCCTTGCAGCTTGATAAGTCTCTATGTGAGGAAGCTTTAATCCTTCCTGGGGAAGGCAGAATAGAGTCATACTCTCTTTAATCTGTGACTCCTGGTTGTTTTTGAAGCTGCTGTAGGCAGGGAAAAGTGACAATCCACTTTCTCCACTCCTGTGATATATCTGGGTTTCAGAGCCTGGGGCAATATGCAGCTGGGCTATTTTTACACTGAAGGACTCTGAGGAGATAAGATTATTATTTTGTTCCTTAACCAGTCTGAGCCACCTGAAGAGATGTATCAAGAGTTGTGTTGTCTGTCAGTACATACACAGCTCTAGAATCAAGGACATGAAAGGTGCTTACGGAACTGGGATGCACATGGTATCTGTAGGAACTGTCAGAGGTTTTCTTTCTGAATACATAGGCAATAAAATTAATATGTCAAAATGTTAGATAAGAAGCAATAGAAAAGACTGAAAACAATGAAGGGGAAAAGCATGCTCTGGTAGGGAACTAACCATTCCTGCAGAGAAAGGTTGTAACTCATGACTGAATTGAAAGTTTGATTCTTCAACCTGCTTCCTTTTAAATATGTAGTCTCAATTCATTGCTCTTTTGAATACATAGTACTTCCTCAAGTCCTACTTAGATGTGTAGATAGATCAGGGATACAGTAATGTTGTTATGTTAACATAAAACGTTCTGTTTATTAGTAACCCACATTACTTACTTTTTTGATACATTTGTGGATGCCTTGTCAAAGAAAGATACTCAAGAATGAGGCAAGTCAGCACTACAGTAAGACAATGGTCTAAGCAATGATGAAAGCCACCTAAATGATGGAGATATAATAATCAAAACATATGTTTTCCATAAAACTGTGTACAGCCTTTGAAAATTTTAGATAGAGATTAATAGTATTTCATATCTGGAGGTTAGTATAAGGGGCCAAAACAGAAATGGAATGCCATTCAAAATGTCTTAGAAATTGCTCCTATAGGTTACCAGACACTTAGTTATAGCTAACAGAATTACTAAGTACTGTCTAACTGTAAGGATACTATTAACAAACAGTCTATTTGGAAGACTAGCCTTCATCCTCAGAAATGAGCACAGTCAGGCTCAGAGGTTCCTGAATGATTACAAAAAAACATCAGATCTTGTTATTTTAGACTGTCTCCTCTGAGTCAGTGTGCCCACAGTCAGGACATAGCATTCATAGAGATGATAAGCTCATGTTTTTCTTTGTATTTGGTGTAGCATCTCAACCTGTGGGATATTACCATTCACATCTAGGGCAGATCCTCACACCTCAAATAATCCAATCTGGAAAACTTCTTTAAAAATATGTCCAGAAGTTGTTCACATAGAAATTCTAAATCTCCTTAAATAGTGAGTCATGATTTATCATCACAAGTACCAATGTCCAATTAAAAAGTAAATGGAAAAGTTCACCCATGCTAAAAGAGTATAGGATATGGAATACAACCATCACACAAATAAAGATTGTTATCATGATTATTTATTTAGAAAATGTGCCAACATTGGTGCAAGAGGTTAAAGAAACAATTAGATACATTTGGAAGTGGCCAGCAAGTTCTTAGCTCAGAGACTCCTGAGCTCCATCCAAGCTCTCCAGGGAAGAGAAGATGTTGTGAGTGTGTGAAATGAGTTTTAGGAAGGCACTCTGTGCAGAAAATCAGCCTCTCTGTGCATACCAGTGAGCCTTTTATCCTGAAGCCAGGGACTCTGTGAGTAGGTGAGGGTGGGATCTAGTAAGGTCACAAGGGGACCTTCCTAGACCTGTACCTAATGATGACCCATCTAAGTCATTGTATTTCAGATGTCACCAAGAGTCATAGTCATCCCTAGCAATTAGCATATACTTGAAGATGGAAGTCTAAAATGGTCATACATGGATGCAGAGCCCTGTGGCTGCTTGAACTCATCACTGGGGAAATTCCAGTAGTCTTCGAAATTTACCCCCTCAAAGATAACCAACAGGCAAACCAATATTCAGAGTTATTACACATCTTGTACTAAGATTAGCCTCTTTAAAAGATTCTACATGCTTATGCACAGACAACTCAAGGGTAACATTTGATAGAGAGACTCTGACAGTGCCGGGTTTAGGGACATCAAGGGTACCCTTCAATCTCAATCTCATATTATGCTCAACTCTGTACCCGCTGTCCATGGTACTACAGAGCAGTAATTTAAACTTCTCTTTTTCTGTGATTCCTCTCATGTTCAACTGGGATAAGGTTGCAGTTATTATAGAATTTGATTAGTGAATTCATGTAGCATCTTTATAGTTGTTCTAAATGCCCCAACATGAAATAACCACAGTTGCTCTTGATTTTACAGCCAGGTGATTATTTAAAATATATGTAAAATCAACAGTGAAACTTTAATAGCTGAATATAAGATTCCCCCATACTTCTTTTAAATTATCTTAAAACCTTGTACAAAATTATTGTGTTATGAAATGTTAGGCATTTTACAGATTAGATCCACAAATTGGTCTTCCTATGCACTACAGTGAAAGTCACAATCAGATGAATAAGCCAAAGCCTATTGATGATTTAAGATAAAGTGTATAAAGTACAGTTGGCATTATTATTTCCTCTTTGTTCCTGATCTCCATTATTCCTAGGATGATCAAGAAAACATGTAATGTGAGAGACTCACATTTGAGTAATAAATCTTCCCAAGCCAGGATTTAAAAATAAAATAAAATAGTTACTTAGTCATGAAAATAACTTTGTTTTTGAATATTAGGGATTAACTTTTGTCACCATACAGGATACAAAGAGTGAAAGAAAGTAACTTGGTATTATTTTTAGCATCACCTTCTTATGCATTCTGAAAAATGATCCATTAATCAAATACCAGAGAACTGGCATGGAAATAGTTAATAGAATTGTCATTATGCCTATAATTGTGAAAGGTTTCTGCACCCTGAAAACCATTTCCTTAATTATTTTAGGTTAACATTGTGCCCATAGCCAGGGTAGCAAAGGGAACATGTGTAATCTGAAACCCCAGATATGGTGTCTGTCCTGAATTGAGATAACATTAAAGATTTTTACTGCTGATACATTATAAATTATTTCTATTACTGTGGTCCTACGGGTATTACACTGTCAGTGCACTTTGCCTATTACCTCACTTAATGTTATTAACACACTTTGGGGTATAAAATTACAGTTTTATCATGGAAACCTTAAACACTTTCATCCCAAGTACTGAATCAAGTTATTATCTTTACTGACCAGACCTGTTTTATTGTCATCTCATCTCCCATAAAATCTGAGATTCGATTTGATTTAACTATTAAGGAAAGCTTGCCTTTCGTGAGTTTAAACCTAGCTGTAATATTAATAAATTCATATATATGATGACTTCATTTTATTAAAGGTGAGGTAACTTCAAAAACCTCTCTTAATGTCTCACTACTGCTAAGAAATTTAACTTGACCTGCTTGCACTTCATTCTGAGCAATATCGACAAAAAATTTAAGATCATCATCTTGGAAGATGGTGGGCACTAATTCTAACCTGCTTCTGATCCATATCAAATGCTTGGGGTATATTAGTCAGAGCCACAAAATAGCGTTGCTTATCACAGTGTCAAAAGGTAATGTTCAATTCCAAACCAAAAGGCACTTAGAATCCCTGTGCCTTAATGAAACGGGGCTCATGGGTAAGAAATATGAAGCAGAAGCATGCAAACCCATCATTTTGATAGCTTTTAAATTAAAATTGGTTGAAGCTATGCAATCACTTAGTAACTAGGAAACTACAGTTAGTGTCAATTGTGAAAAAAAGTTTTCTAAAGGTTTTCCATGTGGTTCTAACTCTGTGCCTACAGAGTAGGAAGAAATTTGTTGGGCCAATTTGATAACAACAATAAAAAGCAATGCTTACCTTGTTAATCTAGATACCAATTGGATATTGTTTAAATTTTCTTTTAAATCACATCTTCAATATACTATAGGTGGTAACAGCAATCATGCAGCATGATATTATTTTACTTGGTTTACAAGTTTACCTTTCCAAAAAATGTATCATTACTACGTATTCAACCAGTTGGCCATGCTGAGGATTATGGCCTTGTGGATAAAACAAGATTTTGTCACTCTAAAGAGAAAGGATTCAGTTGAATTTTTGGTTGGGTAATGACTAGCATTCTTTAATTTCAGCGTCTATAAAGAAGAAATTACACCTCCCAGTGTAGCTGATGAATTTTATTGTGAATGTGACTGGCACAGAGATGATACTCCGTATGCAACTGCCCATCATTCTCTCTCTTCCTGTGACATTTCACTATCATTAAAACTCCACAACTGAAATCACAGATGAATGCAAAGGCAGCCATTGGGAGGTAGGTCCCTAAAGCAGAGGAACGGCCCTGCCCCATGACTACCACAGTCTTCTGATCAACATCTTAAAATCGCCCCATACTAGAAACTTCAGATTTTGCATGAGTTTCTTGTCAGTGGAGAAATACTAATGTTATGCTAGCTAAAGATATTGTCAACACTGAATCTGAACAGAAAGGCGGACAATTATCTAAGGAGAGCTAGCCAGGAACAGCACATTAGCTGGGAATGGAGACAGGTCTTGGAGTTTTGACGAAAATATGATTTCAGTCACATCCAGCTTAGCTTTGCTAAATTAGAGAAATCAGAGGACTTTACTGGAGCTGGAGTGAAAAGCAGAAATAGGTTCAGAATTCCTAAAAAAATGAACCTCTGTTTCCACAGGTAAAGAAATAGGGACACCAAAAACACTTGAAAGGGTTTGCCCAAAGTTATACATGGCTGTCTGATGAGAAAGCTGAACCCAATGCCATGACTCCCTCATCCTTCATTCCAATGGTAAATCCTGACACCTGCCTTCAGAACTTTAGTCTTCTAGACTGATAGGTTTCCTACAATAAACATGGGTTTATCTCTGGTTGAATGAGAGGCTGTATGCTGAACATTTGGAGATGTGGCTTCTGCTTCTGTAGGGAACCTGAGTACACAATGGATTCCTCTCCCTGTGTGCATTATCTAGTGTGGATGAGAGAATCTGTGACATGTGTACATGCATGTGTATGCAATTTTTATATTCCTATGCATAAATTGGGTGCTGAAATTTGAAGAGTGAAACACCATGTGAAGTATCTGGATGAATTTGAGAGGATCCTCTCAGCAGGAGTCTCTTTCCTCACTGAGAGGAATACTCTTGCATTGTGGTGCCTCTATCTGGCCAACAGCATTTGGTCAGTTTCTAAGTGTGTTTTCCATGTCTTCAACTATTTGACATCCATTTTTTGCTGTCACTTCATATTTTAGTAGGAATTTGTTAGAACATTTTCTAAAGCAGATTAATTTTCCTCCACATTTGTCTTCTTATCATTTGTATTATTTTAATATTTATTTTGCCTCCATTATCAAATTTTGTATGTCCAAGAAAACAATATGATTACTTTGTGATTTACTGCTTTGCATATTTCTGTAAGAATATCAATTAAATATTAATTAACTCGCATAAATACCATTAATTTCCTAGAGCAACATTGATAATGTTTATACTCTAGACTATAACAATCATTTCAATTGCTGTTTAATTGATGAGATCTATTTCATCACCTTTTCTTCTTTCCTTTACCACTCTTTACCTGTAAAAAAGATTCCTTTTTTTGACAGCAAGACAAAGACTGTAACTAATGACAATGTTTCCTAAATACCTTAAAATAACTGATCTCTCTCTCTCTCTCTCTCTCTCTCTCTCTCTCTCTCTCTCTCTCTCTCTC
>NC_034590.1:41007691-41017691 GCF_900095145.1 Mus pahari | reverse complement strand
TCTTCATGTGGGTCCCTTAACAATTAGGGCAGGGGCTGTCTCTGACTCTGCTGCCTGTCATTGGACCTGCTATTCCTAACTGAACCGCCTGGTTGGGCCTCAGTGGGAGAGGGTGAGCTTAGTCTTGCTGAGAATAAATGTCCCAGGGCAGGGTGGTACCCACAGGAGCTTCACCTTCTCTGAGGAGGAGAAGAGAATGGGGGAAGTGATTTTTAAGTGTGGGACTTGGACAAGTAGAGTATTGGGTGATGCAATTACAGTGTAAAGTTAATAAATAAATTAATTAATGAAAAAAAGAGAAAGGAAATAAAAGAAACCTAGTTTCATGATGACAATCAACTTATGCTTAGAGATGGAGTCTTTGAGGAGAACGAATGAAAGTAAAAAGGAAGCTACTGGTTTGTGTAAAATAAAGGGAACATGACAAAAGAGAGGGTGACTGTGGTCAAAGTACATTATATCATGATAATAAATGGCATAATGAATCCCATAACATTATACAGTTAATATACACTTTTAAAAAACTGGACCAGAGAGATAATTATATTTCATGAAAGTCACAATTTTCTGCTTTGAAATCATACAAACCAGACATGTTACATGTATTCCAGAAGAAGGGGTGGAGAAGTACTGTACCTATCATTCAAAACTCCTGAGCCTATATAATCATTCTTTGCTCGGTCTCACATAAAGGTTAGTTTCCAGCCCTTCTGGTCTACCAGTCTGGATGCCCCAAGCTCTATCTCTGAGGCTCTTCTCTTGCATTCTGTCTGTTCACTCAGAGGGAGGTTCATCTAAGCAGAAGAACCATGTGTAGGTGAGGCCCCAACCCTCAGGGACTGTGTTGAGAGATGTCTCTATTCAATTTACACTGGGGAATAGGCATGTCTGTACAGTGAGCCTCACAACACCAACACAGCATTTAACTCTCTCTTTTCTCTCACAGTCAAATCTGTTCCCAAAACCCTTGATGGTTTTGGAGAAGACCTTGAGCTCTCAGATGCATGTAAGTTTAGTAGGAAAGAGGACATTTGCTCACCAAGGCTGTTAGATGAATAATCTTAGCTAAGAGACTATGTAACAGTCACATCAATAGGAAGAATAGAGTGAAGCAGCCATCCTGCATTGGCACGCACACAAAACCCCCATAGCAACGGAGATGACAGCTCGGTAACAGCAGCTGCTGCTTAATTGAAAACATTAGAAAAATATTACATTATATCTGTAGTCCCTGTTTTTATGTTTATTTTCATCACAAGTCAGAAAATAGCCCAGGAAAAAAATACAAATGACACATAAAACAAAAGTTCAAGACTAACCATGATAAGAGGTGAATGGTTACTTGAAATTAAATTTGTTGGAAACTCATTCTGTTTCTTAGTCCTTTTTGTGTTCTGAGGGTAAAGAATTCCTCCTTCCCATCACTATGAATTTAGCTTCAACTCAAGCCTTTAAATTTGATTAACTATGAAGAGAAACAGCATAAGTGTCTTTGTGCACATCTATTTATGTGCTTTCGAGGACTGAGTAAAATCTCTGCACACACAGGGACTAGAAGTCCACTAATTTGAGGGGAGGGATCTGTACATACTTATAATAAATTAATTATTTGGGACAGGGATAAAAAATGTAGCCCTTGATGTCCTAGAACTCGCAAAGATTCTTCTGCCTTTGTCTTCTTGGTGCTAGAATTAGAGGTGTGCACCACCTCAAAAAAGCAGTTATATCTATTTTGTGACAGTGACATGAATTTGCCTTTATAGAGCAGCTTATTTACAGAAAGACCAACATCAATATATACATGGCACAAGTAGAAAAGGGTTAGCTATAAGAGTGCATCTATGGTTTTATATAAGAAGAATAAATTGAATAACCAAATTCTGTACAGGCACAAATGTCTCAAACCATCTAGCAGGAATGAGCCTTAGGGTTCTCTGGGCCTGTCTCCTACTTTCATTCAGGTCAATTCTCAAAAAATTTCATTGATGACTTAGAAAATCATATAAAAAACAAGAGATGTTATTTGATAGGAATATTTTTCCTAAAATCATGTTGGAGTTAATAATACCAATGAATTTCATGGTCTCTGAACATTATTTGGCACATAGTCAGGATCCAGACTAACAAAGAGATACCAGGCAGTCCTTATGCAAATGGAATTTCTAAATGTCAGCAATGCATGGAGTGTTCTCTGTAGAAACTCAGTATCAAATATTTTACCAATAACAGCTCATTCTCCCCACCACCTGACCCCTACCTCATTCATATAGAGAAAAGAGTATGGTAAGTTCATAATAGAATTTGAGGTTTTTCAAGACTAATTATGACAATAGAGAAAATGTTATTTCATAACTTTCTTGGGGTAGAAAACTGTGCCAGGTGGTCCTTGTTCTCACCTAAGATGGCACATAGTGAAAACCTTTCATGGAATAGGAACTTTGCAAACCTGGCCAGTGGTAAGAAGTGAAATTGACACCATCCTTAAAAGTGTAAAATAACAGTATCTAAGAAATGTCCAGTTATTCTGGAGTAACACTATAATCTTCCACTAATTCAATCATTTCTTTACTGAAATTATCGTTAATAAACACCTTGTTTGAGTCGAGCTATTTCTAATTCACTCTTGTGGTGTGAATGTAAGCTGTCTCCACATATATGTGTGAACCGTCGGGCCTCAGCCAGTAGCACTTTGCTGGAAGTCTTCAGAAGCTCTAAGTCATGGTGTCTGACTGGAGGAAGAGGGTAGCTGGGAAGTGGGAAATAGAAGCATCACTATGGAAGAGACCTAGAGTCTTACAGTGTATGCCACCTCCTCTCCTTCCTCCTCCTCCTCTCCTCCTCACCTCCTCCTCCTCTTGCTCTTCCTCCTCTTCCTCTCTCTCTCTCTCTCTCTCTCTCTCTCTCTCTCTCTCTAGATAAAGATAGATGATAGATGATAGATGTAGATTGGTAGATCGATTGATAGATAGATAGATAGATACATAGATAGATAGATAAATAGATAGATAGATACATAGATACATAGATAAATACATAGATAGATAGATAGATAGATAGATAGATACATACATACATACATANATACATACATACATACATACATACATACACACATACATACATAGATGATATGCTTCTTAATCCACCCAAATGTGATGCCTTGAACTTCTACCACATAATCAAGTTGTTTCCAACCCTGCCTTCCTTATCAATATGGACTGTACTCTCAAAATGTGAAGCAAAACAAACATTTGCTCCCTTAAGTTTCTTTTCTCTAGTACTTGTTCCCAACAATAAAATAAAAGTAACTGATACAGTTGATGTAAGGAGTGGGATCATTACTGTTAGCAACGTGGCCATATGGCCCTTAGAACTCATAGACCTTTGAGACAGGGCAGTGGGCAGAAGGAAGAAGAGTTTAGAATTTGGGGACTAGAGAAACTTTAAAATTATGTAAACAGAAACAAAAGGGCTGTCTTGTTGAAGGTCAGAAGACTAGAATAGCTGTCATGAGTGTTATGTGGACTCCTCAAGCTTGACTTGTAAATTTTTAGAGAGGAATAAAACCTGGCCCTGAACTCATTCATATAATATTCTGGCAAAAGTAAAAATAAACAACAATGACATACATGACTGTGTTCCACATGTATCCTGAATACTAGAGTAAGGCTGACTTTATAAATAATAGGATAATTTTATTAGCAAAAGAAAGTATGTAGGTGATATTTGGTGCCTAAATAAGGGCAGTAGGTCACTGAAAGACAGGATTTGGTTTTTTTTTTTTTTTAATACAGTCCTGCTTCCTACCATCTTGCAGCTTCCTGACCCACCCAAATAACCCATTATTTTCTTAAGTTGCTTCTTGTCTGTTATTTGATCATAGCAGTGAGAAAAATATCTAACATGCCCTACAGCTATATAATTCTGTACATGATAAGCAAGGCTACATTTGCTCCTGTGCCAGTGTCTCCACTTGAACAACTTTCTTTCCAATAGTATTGGTGACTTTGTCACATATCTTAAGGGAAACCTGAATGTGGGTGACGAACAGCATTTCACTTGAAACAAGAGTGCTATACTTGAATATTATTTGTCTGTAGTGCCCTTTCTCCTTTGATATTCTATGGTATGGTTAAATAAAGGTAAATGGTACCCTGAGGAAAAAGATCTACATTGATTGGGAAAGAAAGATATTTTGATTTTCCACTCAGTCTCTAGAATTTTATTTAAAAACATTTAGATTTGGCCCCACTGTATAGCCTAGGCCACCCCTGAAATTAATGTTTAACTTGCCTCTGCCTCTGATGTGTTGGAATATAGGACATGTAGCACCATGCCCAGTCTTATTTGACTTTTCAAGTTACAAAAAAAGTCCAAGTCTTAGGAAGTTGATTAAATAATTCTTAAGGAGAAAATTGAAAATTGTGATCGTAAATGGGCCAGTGAAACCCCACTAATGAGGACAGCAAATAAGAATGCATTTTAGATAAAAGGTAGCTAAAGAATATATTCAGCAGTACTGAGTGGAAAACTCATTGGTGTGAGTTATTCATTGATTTGACATATACCCTTTCCATAATACGAAGATAATCATTAAATTTTGTCAGAATTAAATTTAAAGTCATAAAATAAAAATAATCCAAAAGGTCATATCTAATGGGATTCTTATTAGTTTATTGTAGAAGCTTATTCTGCTATTTGGTTTAAGATTCATTATTACTTCCAACCCAGGAAAATAAATGGAGATTAAATATTTCTACTGGAAATCCAAATCAGTAGTTTAGGAAATTCTGTTAGCTGCTTGAGAAATAGTTGCTTGAGTGAACGTGTAATTAAAGGAGGATAAAGACTGTATGGTTGACCGTATGTTTTAAAGATGAATAACCTGAAAGATTTAGAAGCAAAGTAAATTCTCAACAGCACTTGATTACTAATTAGGTAACACGGGAAATTCTTTCTTAACATGCTTGGAAGGTCATCATACAACTTTTGATCCTATATATCTAGGAACCAAGAAAAACTGCCCACAACTTAGTGTTAGTACTATGTAAACAGACTGATTTTTATATTCTACACCTTTATGGCTTTATAAAGACCTACTAGCCTAGACTTAATAAAAAGAACAAACACAGAATTCTCAAGAATATAGAAAGCCTAAACTTTGATTCACAGCAACAAATATCAGTAAAGCAGAGTGCTGAGAACATGTGCCCTGCTGCGTCAGCATGATCATGAAGACAATTATCTGGAAGTAAGAAATAAGCTTCACCAGAATGTCTAAAAACAGACGGGTGGCCAGGAGAACCAGGTTGGTGCCACCCTCTGTCTAAGAAAATGAAGTTACTCATCTTCCTTTGGAGGTAAGTTTCTTACAATTGCCCCATATTCTTAAAGGTCAATGGCCTACAAAATAGAAATGACAGACCTTCATAATGAATGATTTTGCAGAACAAATGAGATAAAATTTGTGAGTCTGCTTATCATTGTTCAGTGATTTGTACTCAGAATTCAAGATATTCCGAAAATCTGCCTGTGAATATAATTGAATTATTGGGGTTTTCATTAGTACCACATCTATTATGAGCAAAATTAGCTGAAAGAAAATTAAATTTTATTATGGAAATTTTAATTGAATATAATTTTTTGAAACTTCAAAATCATTGAGATATGTGAAAATTAATTAAATTTATGAACATTTCTTTACCAGTGATATTCATAATTATCTATAAAACATAATTAAATTATACTATACTTCCCAAGGAAAGACTCCTCAAATTACTTTTAATTGCTTACTCTAAATTTATCATTGCCTGATATGTATTTTTAAAAGTATTTAAAAGGCATATGACAGAAAGTAAAAATATACCATTTAATATCAAAATATATGGTTTAAATTCCATACCATAAGGCTTATATGGGCTAATATAAACTGCATATAAACTCCACAGGTACCAAAAATAAAATATAAATAAATAAGCAGCATGCTGAAAATCTCAAAGGAGTTCAAACCAGCCTTGTTGTATATTATACAGTATGGTATAGTGTGGAATAATAGTACATATTATAGTACATTGCACAATATTACAGTGATCTGCTTTTTCTTTGTCTGTTTTTCAGTGCAAGTCAAAATATGAAGAATAGCAGTCTTTGGTACACCTAGCAAAATATATTTGTCTTCATTATATAATCTTGCCATTCTCCATTCATCTACAGAGATGATGTACTCAGCACTAGATTTAAAACAATTCTCAATTTCTCATAAATTGAAACATTGAAAAATTTTGCAGCAAAATAAGGTGGCTAAAGATTATATATGCTAAATTACGTTGTTTGTGTGTCTTACAAATATGAGATTATGCTGGGAATTAGAATACCTCTTAATCCTATTGTTTAAAGTTTCTCCAATTGAAATATATAAATAATAATCCTACATTAAGTTATTAAACCTCTTCCAGATAAATTATGCATGGGAAATATGATCAGATACATTAATAATTGCAAAGGCTTGATTATCTTGTAATCTTCGCATATTCATTTCTAATAAGGAGTAATTCCATCTAATTTTGTGATCCTTCTGCAGTAGGAGATTTGAATTTGATATCTCAGTGCTTATATTAATCCCAACATTTGTGTGCAAGCACACTGCTTTTATTTGTGTGGTAGTAGTATTGGCTGCTTCAAGGGGCTTTTACATCAATCCTAAAAAAGGAAATCAAACTAGGATATGATAATGAATACAGTTAGCAACTCTGTCATGAAAGCATGCTGTTTCCCTTCTAGATGGAGGCAAGAGCCAAAAGGTCATCTATTTAAAAACACCAAACCCATTTCTATAAGCATATTAACACTGTGCAATCCATCCTAGAGGCTTAAAAGAATTACATTTTAAATAAAGGCTCAATTTACTTGGAAAGCTTTGACAAACTTCTGGTTGTTTTGCTATTCCACTGTAATCTTGGTAAGTTGGATCAAAGTATATTTTGGAGTAGAGACAATACCTCTGGCAAATTTCCTGTCCATAGCCTTTTGGAGCTATAACCAACTCAGATTGGTTCCCATGAATAGGGTGGAGGAGGATGTGGGCAGAAGGAAAGGTGGATGATGGGGAAGACAGTAAAAGCCTAAGGTGGACAGCAGGAGGCAGAAGTAGCCTTGGTTAAGCACCCTTCACAGGCAATGTACTTCCTCAGGCTTGGAGCCAGCCAGGTATGTTCCAAAGTGAAACATTGGAGGGAGAAAGTGTCACTCACAGCAGATATTTATGAAAGATGACAGTTTGCAAATATCTCAATCTTGGACAAGCCTGCACTGGTGACATAGAGGTGCGCAGCAAAATTGGAAGAGTCAGCAGCCAACACGAATTTCATCAGGCTCTGTCCAATCTCCATAGATGCTTTGCTGCTCCTGAGAGAGCAGGCAACCGTGGGGCACCTTCGGCTACTTACTCACGGGCAGTTTGCGTCTGCGCGGATCAGCCCAGAGTGTTCTAATAAATATGTAAGGGGTGATGAAAAGAATTCAGAAAAGCTCTCTCCATAGAACTGGCTCATGGTTGGATTGCCTTTTTAGCTATGCCAAAGAGTAGGCTTAGTAATTACAGGGGTATTGATTGCTGTGCCCACTGGTTGACAGCAAAATAGGTAGTATCTTGCTAGTGTAGAGACCTTCACCCGGGGCTGTTGGTCCAGAGACTGAAGACGTGATCCGGGTAGACACCTTGCCCTGGACAGCAGCCCACCCCTTCCCTAATTACTGAACCCAGAGACCTTTGTGAGACATAGAAGTCTATATATCATCCCTAAGGGAGGGAGTACCAGACAGTGGCCTAGACAAATGCTTTAAAACAAAACAGGAGGGAATTTTCAGTCGTATTTCCATCAAGACAGCAGACAGCATGGATGTTAGATTAGAAAAAAACAAGGTCTGAATGCAAAGAGACTGATTTTGACATCATTACACTGTCTCGGACATCGATACTTGTTTCAAGCCATCCAGCCGAGTATTTTACTTGGGTACTCAATATACATAAAAGGTTGGTTTCATATATATATATACATACATATATATATATATATATATATATATATATACATATATATATAATAGTATAATAATAATTTAAAAATAAATAACAAAATATTATACTATACACTTTTCAATGCTAATATTTTTAAATGCAGGAAGTTTTATGTGAATTTTAGACTTTCAGATTAAAAGAACAGGTGCCACCTTCAAGAGATACATAATTCTTCGTGATTTCTGATTTTCTACCCAGAAGTCATGCTGAGGATCCTTCACCCTTTACCATCCTATCTAGACATATGTTATTTATGATTGTCTTTATTTAATTGTCTTCTACTTCCTGAATGGCAGTTTTAAGCAATTGAGTTTGACCACAGAAACACAGTACCCTATCTCTTGTCACTTGGCAATCACTCAGATTTCTCACATTTAAAATTAGGACCCAGAAATATGGCTTAGTGTCTCCAGAGACCCAGTGCTAGTTGTCTCTGCTGGAGTCACCTCTGTAGAGTCCCTGGCACCTTTCCCATCCCAGGTCTCTGGCACATTCTAGAGATGCCAAACCCACCCCATTTCAGTTCACTCTCCTGGCCTTCTCGCCCTGAATCTCCCTACACTTGATTCTCCTCACCCCCTGTAAGCTTAGATTTTTTTTTAAATATTTTTAATAAATGCTTTGTAAATGCTTGGCTCCCCTTCTAGACCATCATCCAAAGGTAGAAGAGAAAAGATGGTAAATAGGATAAGGAAATAATAGACCTGTTTAGAAATATGGGCAATTTCAATTTCCATTCACCAGAATACAATTAGTGTCAGGAAACCAAACACAAATCAGTAGCCGTGGCAGGATCCAGCAGAAACCACCAGGCTTCTGCAAAATCAGCAAAAGTAAGGTGGGACAACCAAGACCAGCCAGGATGCCAGGAAAAGTTCCCTTCTGTGCCTCTCCCAAAGATGTAAAGACGAGCAAAGACAAAGACAAATATCATGTGACTTCCTGTGGGTCTTGCCTCAGAAAAACACCCCATGAGTCTGAATCACCTGTCAAATCCAAAAACTTCGACTTCATCCTCCACCCACTCCCCTCCCCATCCCATCTCCCACTCAGTTCCCTCCCTCCATGCACCTCTGATGTTGACAGTTTTATTTCCTCTTCTGAGTCAGATTCAAGCAACCTCTCTTAGGCCTTCCTTATTATTTAGCTTCTTTGGGACTGTGGATTATACTGTGGGTGTCCTGTACTTTATGACTAATATCTACTCATAAGTGATACCATGTATATACTTCTAAGTCTGGGTTACTTGCCTCAGAATGGTAATTTCTAGTTCCATCAATTTGCCTGCAAATTTCTTGATGTCCTTGTTTTTAATAAGTGAGTAGTATTCCATTGTCTAAATGAACCAAATTTTCATTATTCATTCTTCAGTTGAGGGGTATTCTTCAGTTCTAGGTGTGAGGGATATAGAGCCTGGTGTGGCTACCTTCTGTAGATAGGCATGTCTCCCAATAGAGAGATAAGGACACCAACCTATACACAAAACCTTCGACCTAAAATTTGTACTGCCCACAAGATGTGTAGGGACAAAGATTGAGCAGAGACTAAAAGAATGGCCAACCAGTGACTGCCCCAACTTGAGATACATGCCAAAATCAAGTACCAATCCCTGACGCTATTAATGATGCTCTGTTATGCTTGTAGACAAGAGTCTAGTATGAATGTCCTCTGAGAGGCTCCACCCAGCAGCTGACTAAAACAGATGCAGAGACTCACATGCAAATATTAGATGGAGCTTGGGAAGTCTTTTGAAAGCATTGGAAGAAATACTGAGGAACCTGAAGGGACTAGTGGTGGCACACGCCTTTAATCCCAGCACTCGGGAGGCAGAGGCAGGCAGATTTCTGAGTTGGAGGCCAGCCTGGTCTACAAAGTGAGTTCCAGGACAGCCAGGACTATACAGAGAAACCCTGTCTCGAAAAA
>NC_034590.1:40982065-41007589 GCF_900095145.1 Mus pahari | reverse complement strand
CTCGAAAAACCAAAAAAAAAAAAAAAAAAAGAGACTCCATAGATACAATAGAGTCAACAAACCTGAACACTTGGGAGCAACCAGAGAATGAACCACCAACCAAAGCACATACAAGGGGTGGACCTAGCCTCCATACATGTATGTAGCAGGTGTGGATCTTGGTCTTCATGTGAGTTCCCCAGAAAATGGAGCCCACTCTGTTGCCTGAGCTTACCCTGACTGTTGCCTGCCTGTGGATCTAGTCCCCCTAACTGGGCTGCCTTGTCTGGCCTCAGTGGGAGAGGATGTACCTAATCCTTCAGTGACTTGAGGTGTCAGTGTATGTTGGTACTCATGGGGGACAGTCCCCTTCTCAGAGGTGAAAGAGAGAAGAGAGTGAGGAAGAACTCTGTGAGGGGGGACATTGGGAAGAGGGGGATTTGCAATATGGATGTAAAGTGAATGAATGAATGAATAAATAAATAAATAAATAAATAAATAAATAAATAAATGGAAAGAATTTTAAAGATAGCTTAGTGGGAACAGTACTTGCTGAACAAACAGGAATACTGAAGTTCTGATCACCAGCACCAAGTGAAAGCTGAGAGTGGCTGTGTGCACCTCTAACTGCATGGGGAATGGAGATGGGTAAATACCCAGTGGTCACTGGATAGTCAATCTGGCTAAAATAGTGAGCTTAACTTTCAGTGACAAACCCTGTTTCAAAATAAGTAAGTTGGCACATGACAGAGGAAGATATTAGAGACTATTCTTTGACTTCCATACATAGGCATATATGTACACACACACACACACACACACACACACACACACACACACACATATACTCACACACATGCATCACATAGATTCACATACATACCACACATATACACAGGAAAAAAATTAAAACAGAATAAGTCTAGTTGTTGTATATGGTTGATGGTGAATGTTAGCAAAATGTCAATAAAAAGGTTCAAGATCATATTGGACACATATCAGATGTTCAATAAATGCTGTTGTCACTTACTTTTCACCTGTCACCCCAAATTTCCACATTATCCATTAGTAAAGAGGAGGAGAAAATCACATCTCATGTTGAAGGACAAATTTAGCTAAGTAGATATTTATGTAGATGTGGTATGTTAAAAGTTGTCAAGCAATTTAATGACTATGACATCAGCCCAGCTTTTGCCCAGTATGCATTGTGCTACTGCCATGGTTTTCAGATTAAATGTCAATCAGAACCACCACGGCCTCTGGAGTTTTACATTTAGGTAAATCCAAAGAGGGGCCTGAGAGCACATGTTTCGAAGGGTACCATGTACAGTAAATGTTTTGAAAACATCAGGTGCCTTTAGTAAGATTAAATTTCCAGAAACACAAGAAAACCAAGAAGGAAGACCATCATGTGGATACTTCATTCCTCCTTAGAATAGGGAACAAAATACCCATGAAAGGATATAGATACAGAGACAAAATTTAGAGCTAAGATGAAAGGATGGACTATCCAGAGTTTCCTACTTTTCAAATCAAGGACATGATGAATTTCACTAGGTTCTGTTTGCATCCTGCACCTACACCTCTACACCTGCATTTTCCTCTGATTCTTGAGTAATTATATCTGTTCACATCTTATACACAATATGCAAAGATGAACTAGCGAGAGAGAGAGAGAGAGAGAGAGAGACAGACAGACAGACAGACAGACAGACAGACAGACAGACAGACAGACAGACAGAGAGACAGAGAGACAGAGAGACAGAGAGACAGACAGAGAGACAGAGAGAGGGTTCCATAATATAGACATAGACACACTGGTGAAAGCTTTCCTTGTTCATGGCTTTCCTTGACCATGTGAGGTACAAAGGAATCTGGACCATGTCTTCAATGCAAACTTTTCTCCCTACAGTGTGTAAGTGTCTTTTTCCATTTCTGTGCAACAACAAGAGTGAGACAATCTAGCAAAAGGTACACAAACACCCCCATGTTATCAAAAAATGAAATTGTTGTAGTTGTTTAATAAACAGACAAAGATTAAGATGCCCCAATATCTGACAGAGCAAACAAAAATCTCAACATTCTAGATTCTGACAACTTGTAGCAGGATTTGCAAGGAGAAATACTTCACCTAATAACTGGGAGTTTAAATAAACTTCTCTGCTCGGTCCCTCTCCCCATCCCTGTCCAAGTAGGAGTGTCAGGAAGATGTGCCTTCTTGACTTAAGTTTTAGTCTTCAATGTTGGTTTTTTAGTACATGTAACTTCTGGTTAATAATCCAGCTCCTAAGAATGAGTATTTTCAATATCATGAGGACACATTTGGGACCTACATTATACCATTACGGGAAAAGTCACTAGAATGACAGAAGTGAAATGTCTAACCCATAGCAAATACCCCTTAAGTATAATAATATGTGTGTGCCACGAGAAGTTATATTAATTATAACCTAAGCTTATTATACTGATTACAGCCTTTTTGAACTCTTAGCATCCCTATTATCTTCCTTGTCTCCATTAAAGTCATTGTCACATCCCATAATTGTCTGTGTCATTGGATACTGAGAGGACTGAGGTCAGGATAGCACATATCTCTCTATGAAATCACAGTTCTAATTATGCTTCTTAGAACATACTATCTACATGCTCTCTGTACATACATGAACCCCAGTGAATCCATATTTCCAAGTAGAGTTGAAGAACTGTATACCTGGCCATTTACCCCACTGGGGCATGACTACCTCTGCTAATCCTTGCTTATTTACTTTATTTGAGGGTTATACATGTAGATCAGAAAATGTATTGGGTGCTGTAGTTATCATGTATTGCCGATATGAGTGACTAATTTCAATGAGTTTTACCTGAATGAGATGAAATGTTAACTGAATTTCTCCACTTAATCTTCATTCCATCTTTCCTCGGACATGTAAAGCATTATTAACACCAATGCCTCACTTTGGCCATTCTTAGCCCCAGAATCTTTCAAAACAGTATTGACTAGTGTTATTCCATGGAGCGATACACACACTTCTTTTCTAAGGTGGTGGGAGGCAAGAGAGACAATGATAAAGGAACTATAAAGTGTTGTTAACCTAAACTGTGCACGTCAAAGGAAATATAACTGTGGAAGACATCATCAAAACTTGGACTTATAGAATGAAAGAGTGATGAAGATATTAGTAATTTTATGGAGAATATGTAGAAAATAGAACATTTTGGAACAACTAGTATAAATGTTCTCTAAAATAACAGGATGGTAGAAAAGGAAAGTCTAAATATCTAGACTTTGTGGCAGTTGAAACCCTGACCTAGATTATGGAACAATTGGCTTCTCAAGGAAGCTCCCAAAGACGAGAGAGCCACAAGGTCAACAAATGTAGGATTCATGGCCACTATACCTCTTCCTCTGGAATTCAGTGCACCTTAGTACAGTCACGAGAGTCCATAGAAAAGGAGCCAGAGGTTCACCCAAAGGATTCATCAGAAAATGCTTATATACATTATACCTGTTGGTGGATTTAATTATTTGACTACCTATTGGTAAGGACCATTTACTAAAAATGTTTTCAAAGTTTCCCAAAATGAATAAAAAAATACTTTGTCAGTTTCCTATCTTATAACAGGGGTAATATATCTTCCCATCACTTTCCATGGAAACTAACAAAATCAAATGGCCAAACACATCATAGTAGAAGAGACTACAACGTAAGCATCCATGTTCATGTCTACAATCGTACCTCTATGGAATAAAGGAGAAAGGTGAAAGGAAATTTGTGACCAGATAGCCACCATTTCTTCACAGATTTGTAGACTTGAAGTTGGTAGCAACTGGAAGGGAGGCAGGGTAATAGAGAGACCTAGCATTAGTATCTATGTAGAACCACAGCCTTCCAAATCTAAAATTCATTTATACTTTTTGATAAGGATCATAAGGATAAGCTTAGAACAGCTTCCCTTGAGTTGTTATCTGAGACATTTTTTTCACTGCATCTACAAATGTTTCCGTCTGACTTCTGAGATGAGAACGTGGTTCATCACTTTCAGGATTTGAGTTCATGAGCATGGCTCATTCCAATACATAGTATTCCCAGTAACACAAATATTTTCACAACTCCCCGGGGTTTAGAGAGTTATTCTGGTGATGATTCATGCCATCGTTTTAAACTCTTCGCTTTGTTTTCTATCATGGCTACTTCTTTCTTAAAGTACCCATCAGGTTTTGATGTCAAAAATAACAAAATAGAGCCTACGTTAATACATATCTTCATTCAAGAAAAAGGAAAAAAAATCTCTATGTAGTAATTGCACATCTTCTATAATCTCAATGTTAATTTCACTCATCTTATACAGTTTTTCTTGATTGAAGAAAGTCAGGCTTCCAGTAAGTATATCAGTGGTTATGAGCTAGCCTGAATAGTGCATTCTTAGGTACTTCATTCACTTTTATAATCACCTGTTATTTTTTCTCAGTGTTGTACTCCTCCTACATTACATATCTGTAACATTTTGAACGTTGATTTATTCTTGTATGTGAGGAATACACACATGCCTAGCACATGTGTGTATGTCAGACTTAGAGGAGGTTGCTCTCTCCTTTCTACTACATGAGTCCTAATTGAACTCAGGCTTTTCAGGCTTGGCAGCAAGTGTATTTACCCTGTGAGCCACCTCAAAGGACCCATCGCATACCTACTGATGCTCAGTATCAGCATGCTTATATTTTAATCGACAGATTCATTGTTTAGTGCCCTTACTCGGTGCAACACAGAATCAGAGATACCTGCCTTAAATTCCAGTCGCACTACTTGTTTGCTATGCAGCTTCGGGCCAGCTACTTCAGCTTCTGCAACCTCATTCCCCCCACAGATAAAGATAATAATAGGATCTGTCTTATAAGGAAACTCTAGATTTGAGCTGATATAATCCACAACATTAATAGTAATAAATAATAACCTTGACTATTGTTACGTATTTCATCTGCCACTCATTTCTCTCATGTATAATTATATATGCATTGGTGTTAAAATTGAGGAGCTTCTTGCTTCTCTTTCATTTTCCCTACCCTAAAGAGCAAAAGTTCTTAAGATTAGAATTTTCAAATAAGACCAGTAGTAGGTTCTCTCTACAATACCGTACAACTGTTAATGACCATGGAAAAGAGGGCTCTGAGGAAATCAGTATTATCACTCTATAGTGACATCAGGGGTTCTTAGGCAAGTATGCTCTTCAATTTTAATCTTTACCTCTGAGCTTCTCAAATGAATTGCCACATTGTTCCACATACCAAGAATTGAGTTACTGCACTATGATTATACCAATGTTTCTTTCCCCCAAGCTCAATCACTTTACACCTTTCATAAAAGGTATACTTCCATGTCAACTCATGATTGTGGTCACTTCCACGAGAGGAACTTGAGTCCATTATATTTCTTAAGGTACAAAGAAGAAAGTTTTAAATGGTCACGAATTTTATAAGACACTAGTTGATCTGCTCTGTTGCTCTGAACATTATTATATCCATTTGGCAGAAATTTAAGATTTCACTAATAAGTGCATGAATTCCTCCTTCCTGTGTGTAGGAGGCCACGGCCCCTCCCCTGGGCTACCCAAAGCCCCACCTTAAAAGATGGCACCTGTTGGTTATGGAGCTTGTGGTAAACAGGTCCATATTTGGTGGTGATATGTTCCCACTCTTCTGGTTGGCTGAGGCCGCGCGCCTGGTGAGGTGATGTGGCCTGCCGAAATTGGAGTGGATAAGAGTATAAAAGGGCTAGTATCCCAGGGCTCAGGGGAGATGAAGAGGGAGATGATGAAGATTGTTCAAGGTTCCAGAATAAACTGTTGTTAGAAGAACTGGTGGTTGCGTCTTCCTTGCTGGTCGAGAGAGGACGCGACACCTGTGTGTTTAAAAAAATGAAAGTTCCCACTGTCTCCTACTAGCTACAAGAACTCACAGTGGCTGCCCTTGGATTATTTCTCGTAGTTCTCCCCTGTGGCCAATAGCTGTTTTAGTACTTCAAGTCTTAAATTATTCTCTTTAAATGTAAATGATATTACAAACATCAAGAGAAACTATACCTGAAACAATATGTATAGAGAACACACTAGAAGTTTCTATGTTGTTGAGTGCAGTTTTTCTATTAAAACAATCTTCATTTTGTACATAGGTTGAGAACTTAAAAGTCCACCCCTAAATTAATTTTCATGCAATAAAAATGCTCTGCTGACAATATGAACTAACCAGTACCCCCTGAGCTTGTGTCTCTAGCTGCATATGTAGCAGAAGATGGCCTAATCGGCCATCACTGGGAAGAGAGGCCCCTTGGTCTTGCAAACTTTATATGACCCAGCACAAGGGAAGGCCTGGGCCAAGTAGTGGGAGTGGGTGAGTAGGGGAGCAGGGGTGGGGGTGGGGTATAGGGAACTTTCGGGATAGCATTTGTAATGTAAATAAAGAAAATAATAAAAAATAATAACAATAAATTATTTACTATTATACTGAGAAAAAATGCTCTGCTGATGTACAATTAACAATCCTAATGATTGCAATAAATCAAATATGTTTTAAGGATGCATGCTAACCAGTTTCAAAGTCAAAGCACTACTGCAATTGAGACAGGTAGTACATCCATCGCACTCTCAGCTCCCACGTGTACTAGGCCACACTTACAGATTTTCATTTGTCTTCGAAAATGTTCTACAACGAGCATGGATGATAATGGGATTTACTTCTTTGAACACTGATTTTAGGAAATACGTTGATTATTTTCCATTTTGTCAGTTGTGTGTGTATGTGTGTGTGTGTGTGTGTGTGTGTGTGCATATGTGTATAATTGCCCCTTGTTTTATGGGACAGCACACAATGTCTCCTGCCTCACCTACAGAAATAACAACATGTCTCCATTGAACTGTTTATTTTGTTGATGTTTTTGTCAAGTTTCAACTGTCTACGTATACTTGCTTGAACTCCAAATCTATATTGTATCTATTTTTATTATAACAACAATACAACTGTAATGATTAAGATAGATGATTGGTATATGCTAGATATACAGTCAGAAAGAGTATAGAAGATAGATAGATAGATAGATAGATAGATAGATAGATAGATAGATAGATAGATAGATAGATAGGCATGCAGACAGACAGACAGACAGATAGAATGAGATAACAGATGGATGGACTGATAAACAGAAGAATGGATGAACAGATAGACAGACAAATGGATGGATGACAGACAGTCAGATGGATAGATAGATTATAGAGAAAAGATTTAAACCAGCTTTCCATATATTGCTCAGATTTACCTCAAACTCAGTACCATGTTCTTGTCTAGGGACTGCAGATGTGTGCCTTCATGCCTGGCAATGATTACTGAACACTTAAAATCTTCTAGTAAAGTAATATAAGTCATCTATTTCCTTCTTAGTCTGTTTTTACCTCCATCTTCTACGTGAAATTTGTAACTGAATTGCCAGTGTTAAAAACGAAGCCTACTGGTTTTGTTAGCAGTGCTAACTATTCATTTCCCTCCATATTATTTGCTCACAGTGTCTTTGTTTTAACATGGTGTCAGGAGTTTGCTGTCCTTATAGGATAAATTATAAAATATTCTGTCCCCATTAATACTCTGACTCGCCAGCAGAGTTTGAAGGAAATTTTATTTCTTTGGTAAAACGCATGTTTTAGTGAATTTTAGAAATTATGTGGGTCCAGAGTTCTTTTATTTGCTTTTTGCTAAAAAGTCTGTCTCCTTAACAGCTATAAAAGATTCCATATGAGTTTTTCTTGATTGTTTATGTCACTCAAATGATGAGAATATTATAGTTTAAGCTCTTGAGCTCAACGGTATAAGGATCCTCAAAATATTTTATAACCAATAGAGACATTATATGATGTCTCAATATCTTTATCACCTTATCCATTTCTTATATTGCTTTTTTGTCTCCTCTTGTCATTTTCTGGATTTTATAGCTACATGTTTGAGGAGACAGATCTTCGACATCTTTCTCTATGATTTATCTGTTCTGTCTCGTTAATCTCTGATTCTGACATCATTGACTTGGACTTTTATTTTTACTTCTTTCTCTAGATCATTAAGTCTGAATGTTAATGCTAATGTCCATCAGTTTGAACATAATTTTTTGTAACAAAAGAACTCAGGATAGTAAATTTTACTCTAAACATTTCCTTATATCCAATATAATTTTAAAATATTTTTGTGTTCATTTTTACTATAATAAAAATAGATTGTTATCTCCTTTTATTTGACTTTTAGAACTGCATTAATTACTTTTTAAATCTTTATCCATGTCTTAAAAATCTATTATTGATTTCTGACTTAATTTTTTAAGGTTTTGGAAATGTATTCGATGTGATGTAAATCCGTTTATAGCTAATATTTGATGCGTTTGCTTATGTATTTATTTTTAAGTGTGTGTGTATGTGTGTTTTGCATGTATATACATGAGACAAAAGTCATAGGAGACCCCTGAAACTGGTGTTATAGACAGCTTTGAAATGGACTATATGGGTACTGAAAATAGAACTCTGGCCCTCAACAAGAGCTGAGCAGTGCACATTCTTGACTACTGAACCATTTCCTCACATCTGTAAGACTTCTTTTCTATCTCCAAATACATTCTATTTTGTTTAAAATTTCACTTTCAGGATAACATCCAAAGGATGTGCATTGAGCCATTGTTGATGTTATATTTTTATAAAAGTACCAATTAGACCAATTTATTTGATTATGTTTGGAAAACTTGCATCATAAGCTTTGCCATACCTACTTGCTTTCTGTGTGATTGAACAGTGTACTAAAATCTCTGGCAACAGTTATACACTTATTTACTTCACTTTTAGGCTTTATCAGTGTTTTCCAGATATTTTGAGGATATTTTATTAGATATGCAATGGTTTAGGACTGTCATACTATATTGATAGGTTGAGAATATTCTCATTATAAACTAGCCTTTATATGACCAGAAATATTTTTTGCACTGAAATTCACTTTGTCTTACAATAATATAAATAACATGAAATATTCAAGTTTTTTCTCTACTATGGCACTTTTTTGTTTGTTTGTTTGTTTTTTTGAGACAGAGTTTCTCCGTATATCCTTGGCTGTCCTGGAACTCACTCTGTAGAGCAGGCTGGCCTTGAACTCAGAAATCCACCTGCCTTTGCCCCCCAAAGTGCTGGGATTAAAGGCGTGCGCCACCACTGCCCGGCTACTATAGCACTTTTTAAAAGAGCCATTGAGATATAGAGCAAAACAAAAAAAAATCAGTAGAGTCCGAGTGATACAAGACTCGCTTTCTGAATGCTGGAGAGACTAAAAACCAAGTCAGGAGAGGTTCAATCCATAAAGTCAGTTGTCTGAGGAGTTGCAATCTAATCCTGAAGCAATAGAAGTTTCCCAAAGATTATCTGGTTCTCACTGAAACCAGAAGAAGCTAACTTCTAATATTCGTAAAAACTGGCAGCAACAATATAAATGTATTCCCTAACAAGAAGCAAAGGCAGGCAGGCAGTGGTACAGTATTTTCCTTGGATGTGTTTATGTCTGAGCTACAGCAGAGATGGGCTGCCCACTCCGAGGATTCCTCTTCTCCCTTCAAATAATCCTTCCAGCATCCACAGGAAACTCTCAGTCACTTGTAACTTTAGTCCCAAGGGATCTGACACCTTCTTAGGGCCACCATAGACACTGCATGCACATGGTGAACAGACATGCACACAGGCAAAACACCCGTACATATAAAATAAAAATAAATTAGTCTTTAAAAAAATGTTTAAACTAAAAAGAGAGGGAGGGTTACCCACAGGCAAAATGCTGGGAAATACTATATCCCATCAGTCTTGAATCATCATTAAAACACTTGCATAGCCTTTCTGGAGCCACGGGGGTTGGGGGGAGGCATCCAGTCAAAGTAAAGATACAGGATATTCTGCAAGATTGTTCTAATTATCAGAAAGCTAAATAATGCAAAACAAGTACTTGGAAATATTATAAATGTAGCATTTGGCATACTGCTTCTTTTACTTAGCATTTTTATCTGATTAACCAAAAAGACTTCTTTTGCCAAGTGAGGTGAACAAGTATAACTTGAGGTGAACTTAAGCTGAAAGTTTTAGGACAACACAGGCAGCCAAGTATTCAGCATTCCAGCATCCTCACCTATGTGGGAGATATAGCAAATTCACAGGCTTATGTGTATGTAAAAGAGAAGGACTGGAGAGAGGCACAGCTGCCTGAATTTACACTTGGAATTGATGAAAAGTTTGTATACTCATTTCTCCGAGTCATATTTATTTCATTTAAAAATATAATTTGTTTGCGTTTAGTTAGAATTCTCTAGAGGAGCAGAACTGATAGAATAACTATACAGTAGAAGAGGCTTTATTAGGATGGTTTACACAGCGTAGTCTGTGTAGTCGAACAGTGATTGTCTCACACTCAAAAGCATGAGAATCCTGGTGGAGTGTCAAAAGCTCAGATTCCACAGCATTCCAAATTTCATGCTGGTACCATGGAGATCCACTCACCTTCAGTCCATGGTGGGAGCCCAAAAGAGCAAGGTTCAAGTATAAGTGATGGAATATCACAGCAGCTGTGGCAACAGGGTGGATGAACTGGCCAGTGAAAGTGAAAGTGAAAACCGTGCACATAGTTAGGAAACCTTCTAGGAGCTGAGCTTTATCAGCGGTTCATTCATTGTCATGTTTATAGTCCACAGAAAAGTGATTTTCTCATACTTTGCTGCTGTGTGTTGGAGTAATGCAGAACTGCTAGGAAGTTCAGCTTATGCACAAGTATCTCATGGTCTTCCTGTGTTCATCGTTGGTTCCTGTCCTATGAAAACCCATTTAATCTACTAGATACACATCATAAAGTCCACAAGTATCCACCTTTCTTTTTTGAACTATGTAGGCTTCATCTTTCTTACCTTTCACTGTTACCCTGTCTGTAGAAGCCCTCCACATTGATTAGTAGCAGAGTTTCTAAGTATTCTTTTCTGATATATTCTCCATTTCTAAAATCCTGACAAGTCTGTTGCCACATGCTGAATATAGTGTTTATGAGTGTTACTAAGTAAAAGAAATTGAATTTTAATGTCTGGATCTCATGTGGTCATTAGAACTTTACATATATATGGTTAAGTAGTCAAATTATCACATCAAAATTAAAATATTGTCTCAAATTACTAACCAGATACATTTTTGCTATAGAAGAAATGAGCAATCATTTAAATGATTGCTTATTCGAAGACTAGTACACTTCATGCTTCTTTATCTAGTCATTAACTCTATGTGTGATTTTCATAAAAAACTTGTTGTATATTCTACATAGAACTGAATTTCGTTTTCAATTCTTGCTAAAAATGAAAGCACTTAAAAAATAACTGAACTTTTGCCAACATTGTTACAAATGTCTGAATTATATTCCTTTTCAGTTATTTCAACATCTCACTTGAGATTGTTTCATATTTAACAAAAATAAAAGATGATTGCTTTCTATAAAATTTCTATATTTATGATTATTTTCCTGAGATTGCTCTGAGATGTGGAGTTTCTAGATTAAAGGGAATGATTTGCCATAACTCTTGCAATATGTCTAGCTGAAGTTCTTTGTAAAAGGAAAGTCTGTGTGCCCATCAGTGGTGCCCAAGAGTGCCTGTCTCATAGCATGTGCTCCAAATTGGGGGTTTTCATTTTAATTGTCAACTTAATAGAAGCAATAATTCTAATTTTATTCATCATTTTGTGTAGAGATTGGATACTTAATTATTCTGTTTGCTACCAGTATGCATTTACTAATCTGTCTTCATATTCTGTGGATGGTGATTAGGCATTAAAGAGGCACATATTGCTTAAATGAATTGAAAACTAGATACATTAACCACTTGCAAAATGAGTGGCAGTTTTCTTTGTCTCAATTCTTTTGCCTACTCATTAAAACATGATCATATTTTGTATATGAGAAAAAATTATCTTCCACTGCTTTTCAACATGGTCCATTTGCCTGCATAGACATGCTTACTCTGGGTGAACTCAGTTGGCAAAGTGACTACCTAGCATGTACAGGATCCATGAGTTGATTGCCAGAAGCACATAAACAGGGCATAGCAGCATATAGTTGTGATCCCAGCACTAGGGAGCTTAGGAGGCAGGAAAATAAGTTAAAGACCATCCTAGAGTACATAGCAAGTCTGAATCCATTCTGGCGATATAAGGCCACCTCTCAACATACAAATACACACACAAACATACACACACACAGGATTGCACACATGTGCATGCATGTATACATTCACATGCATTTTTAAAAGATTTTGTGCCTGGGTAATTTATAAATTGGGAAAAAAATAAAAATTCTCTGAGTAATCAATGATGATTAAATTATTTTTTACCTGGTGTGGTGGATTAAGTAAGAATGGCCCCCAAAGGCTCATATTTGAGTGGTTAGTCATCACACAGTGGCACACCTCCTCCCCACCCCACCCTGTCTAGAAGTGGATGCCCCCACCCCCTACCCCCTGACCTCTAAACACCCAGGGGCCTCCAGTCTCTTGAGGGTTAGGTGCACCATCTCTGAATGAACACAGACACAGAATTCCTCTACTGTATGTGTGTTTGGGGACTTCATATCAGCTGGTGTTTGTTGTCTATTTGGTGGTCCAGTGTTTGAAAGATCTCAGCGGTTCAGATCAATTAAGATTGCTGGTCCCCCTATAGGGTCCCCTTCTGCTCAGCTTCTTTCAGTCTTTCCTAATTCAACAACAGGGGTCAGCTGCTTCTGTCCATTTGTTGGGTGCAAATATCTGCATCTGCTTCTTGCAGTTGCTTGTTGGGTCTTTTGGAGTGCAGTCATGATAGATCCCTTTTTGTGAGTACCCCATAGCCTCCATAATAGTGTCAGGCCTTGGGGCCTCCCCTTGAGCTGGATCCCACTTTGGGCCTGTCCCTGGACCTTCTTTTCCTCAGGCTCCTTTCCATTTCCATCCCTGTAATTCTTTCAGACAGCAACAATTATGAGTCAGAGATGTGACTGTGCAACCCCATGGCAACCCCACCCCTCACTTGATGTCCTGTCTTCCTGCTGGATGTGGGCTCTATAAGTTCCCTCTCCCTACTGTCAGGCATTACACCTAAGGTCCCTCCCTTTAAGTCCTCGGAGTCTTTCACCTCCCAGGTCTCTTGTGCATAACAAATCTGTTCCTGAGAGTTCTTCTACCAATATAAAATTATGTTTCTGGCCTACCAACTCACATCGTGAGAAAAATAAACCTCCAAAGGAAACACAAAATGCAACTACTAGAAGATTTTAGGCAGTGAAAAGGGAATGTGTGTTTGGAAAATTATTTAAAACATTTAAGTAGCAGTACCACAGAAGGGTCTGTCTTTGGGGCCTGGGCCTCCAGAAGGCTGTAGTGATGGTGTGGTTCAGGTCAGCTAAGGTTCAGATATGACTTATATGTGACCTGAAACCATCATAAACTTTAGAAAGTGATGAGGAAGTCATGCAAAGGAGACAGTAGGAAGAGAGGCTGAGGTTTCTGTTTGCATTTCTATCCACATCTTCATGGGTCTATTAGACAAAACATAGTTGGGGAAGATGCCAATCAGAAGAACTTAAACTAAATCCTCATGAGACTAAGCTGCTTCCACTAATAAACTAGAAAGATCTGACACAGAGTGAACATATTAATTTCACTGTTAAACAAAGACAACAAAAATCTTAAAAGAGAAAGTCACAGAAGAAAAAAGTGATGAGAGGGAAGAGGAGAAGAAATGAGAGGAGACATCTCCCACAAGACATTCACAATATCCAAATATTAAATCTTACTTGACATTCAAAATACTTAGTCCCTGTTTAAAAAAAAATCAGTCTAAATTCAGCTGCTAATAACTAGCATCACTTAAATTAGATAATTTTGAGATAAGTAATTTAAGGCAGTTCTAGGTACTATCAACAGAGTTGTAATAAATGCAAGGAAACTCCACAAAATATGGAAAAACATTAACAAAATTATATGTATATACTAAAGCTTAAAACATTAGATATAAAATTTTCAAATGGCTGTGGGAGCAGAATAGATACTGGAAGAAAAAGTTTATCAACCTGAAGAAACATCAAAAGAATCTATAGAGAGGGGTAACTACCAGTAATGGCCTTTGGTAAAGTCAAATGAAAACCTTCTGAAACTTCCTAAAATTTAAACATATACAAAAGAAATTTCAGTGAAGTCAAGGTAATAAAGAAGACAATATCCCAACTAGACACCATATTCTATCAAATAAAATCCCCAGTGCCAGGAATGGGTTATATCTTTTTTGAGTTGCTGGCCAAATGTGTCCCATAGACTGCTGAGGTTTGGTCTTTCGCTATGTATGGTAATGCTAAGTGCAGGCCATCAAGACCTGGTTGCCCCCAAAATGAGAGAGTCTGCACATAGACTAAAGTGACACTATGTGACCTTGTCCCTAAGTCATTTCTGATTGGTAAATAAAGATGCTAACAGCCAATATCTGGGCTGCAGAGATGTAGGTTTTAGGTTTCCCTGGCCCGGGGGTGGGGTGGAGAAATAACCCCAAGGGAAAAAGAAAGTAAGGAGGAAGGAAAAGCTACCACGGGTTAGGTGAATTTATGAAAACATGGTCATGAGGTCTGGCCAATTGGAGTTAAGAATAGTCCAGATGACACATAGTAAGTAATAATTCAGAGCTATCTATAGGAAAGTAAATTCTAATAGCATAGAGGGTAGATATCTGCCTACTTCTTGTTTTGTTTAGGGCTTATTGTAAATAATAAAAGTTGTGTGTCTTTTATCCAGGAACTAAATGATCAAAGGCAGGGTGGAAACCATGGAGTGGGATCAAAATTTTCTAAAGCATACTGGTACCCAAAGTGGGAAAAAAGCTCATTCAAAAATTTTAATTTCAGATTCCCAAATGGAAAACACATGCTGTCCCTTTGAGATTAGGAGGCAGGAAGAACTGCTTTATGGTTTAATAACACTTCACCCTCCCTTCTAGTCCATCACCAACCAGAGGTAGGGGAAAAGAAAGGTTAGTAGAAAATAGGAGTTACGGACCTGTTTAAAAGTAGTTAAAATTAGTTCTTTGGGGATAATTCCGATCTTCATTGTCAGCAGTCCAGTTCACTAGCAAAACACAAAACATGAATCAGAAGCAGCGCTCTATCCAGAATAAACCACAAGGATCTGCCAATCAGTATATGTCCAAGTCTGCAGAAGTGGCAAGAAGCCACTGGAATACCACTTGAAGTTCTTTGGTGCATTTCTCTTTATGAGGTTGCAACAAGTAATGATCAGTCAAGAGAGCAATGCAAAACAATGCAAGAGCATCTTCAGTGAAGACCAGTGTCACCAAAGCCCAACGATAACCAGCAAAGGATTGGATGGCTATGAAGAGACACCATGACCAAGACAATTCTTATAAAAGAGAACATTTAATTGGTGCTGGCTTACAGTTTCAGAGCATGGTAGTATGCAGGCAGACAGCATGTTGGAGGAAGTGACAAGAATTCCATATCTTGGGCATCCAAATCTGAAGTCATTCAGAAGGAGATCCTGGAATTCTGCACTGAGTGGAACTTGAGCCTCAAAGACTGCCTACATAGTGATATTCTTCTTCTAAGGCCACACCTACTCCAATAAGGCCACGCCTCCTAACAGTGCCACTCTCTATTGCTAACCATTGAAAGATATGAATCTATGGATGCCAAACCAAAAATAAATATAGATACACAGAGAAATAGATCAGAACAGAGAGCCTAGAAACAGGCAACAAATAATCTTTACAATGAGGTATAGGAACAACTCACGCTAAAGCAACTGAAAATTATATGAAAAAATGAAGTTTTGTACGCATCTAATAATATACAGGAAGGGAGCACAGTAGCAGTCAAAGAAAACCCCAGAAGAAAATGGGATGCCAACATTAGTGATGTAGAAACAGGAGTAGAAACAGAGTGATGCTGAGAGTTCAAGGCCACAGTGGTACAGTACACTCTAATCAGAGTGGCATAGTAAAACTCTGATTCAAAACCTATAGAAAAGAATGAGGGGAATGAGGGAGAGAACACTGATAAGAGAGGTGGAGAAGCAAGTTGGGGGAGGAGGGAAAAGACTTTGGCCTAGGTTTAATTTGAATATTCAACATGCAAACCAATAAAAATTATAAACATAAGACGATAAAAATGGTTGTTTAGAAATTTAAAGCAATGTACACAACACTGAACTGTTAGATATATACATGTCTAGAAAAAAAAATCATTCATACAGATTAATAACCTGAAAAAGAACTAAAGTATTTAGAAAAGCAAGTGTTTGAGAAAAATATGCAAGTACCTCAAGGGACCGTCATATAAATCCTGGTGGCACATGCATTTAACCCCAATACTGAGGAGGCTGAACTGGGATGTGAGTTTGGTTTGAGGTTAGTTTAGGCTACACAGCAAGACCATGCTCTCTCTCTCTCTCTCTCTCTCTCTCTCTCTCTCTCTCTCTCTCTCTCTCTCTCACACACACACACACACACACACACACACATTTGGTTTGACTTCATGAATAAGAGACTTTTAAGTTAAACATCCAAGAAATATCAGCACAAAGCCAATATCATAGTCAAACATTTAAAGACTATTAATGCAAGGCATTGATTTATAAAGTTTTTCTGTCCTAGAAATTCAAACAGAAATGTTATCATAGGACTCAGGGTTCTACTTCCACACAGTTCCCTAAGGCTTGATACAGTGTGTCCACCCAACCACTGAAGAGGAGAACCCCTATCAGTTCCAAAACCCAAGGCTAGAACATACCCAGTGTCTATGCACTGGTAAATGAGTCAATACAACACAGTTCACAAATAACATGAAAGAAAAGCGATAGGAGAGGTATAAACAGCATATTTCTTTTTAAAAAAAATGGATATTTTCTTTATTTACATTTCAAATGTTATCCCATTTCCCAGTTGCCTCTGGAAAACCCCTATTCCGTCCCTGCTCCCCCTGCTTCTATGAGGGTGTTCTCCCACCCACCTACCCACTCCTGCCTCCCTACCCTGGTGTTCCCCTACACTGGCATTCCCCCACACTGGTGCATTGAGCCTTCACAGGACCAAGGGCCTCTCCTCCCTTTGATGACTGACAAGGCCATCCTCTGTTACATATGAGACTGTAGCCATGGGTCTTTCCATGTATACTCTTTGGTTGGTGGTTTAGTCCCTGGGAGCTCGGGGTAGGGGGGCGTCTGGTTGGTTGATATTGTTGTTCTTCCTATGTGGTTGCAAACGCCTTCAGCCATTGGGGACCCAGTGCTCAGTCCAACGGTTGGCTGCGAGCATCTGCCTCTGTATTTGCCAGGTTCTGGCAGAGCCTCTCAGGAGACAGCTATAACAGGCTCCTGTCAGCAAGCACTTCTTGGTATCCACAATAGTGTCCAGGTTTGATGATTGTATATGAAATGGATCCCCAGGTGGGGTAGTCTCTGGATGATCTTTCCTTCAGTCTCCACCGCACACTTTGATTCCATATTTCCTCCTGTGAGTATTTTGTTCCCCTTTCTAAGAAGGACTGAAGCATCTACAATTTGTTCTTCCTTCTTCTTGAGCTTGGTATCCCGAGTTTTGGGGCTAATATCCTCTTATCATGACCAAAAGCAACTTGAGAAGGAAAATGTTTATTTCACTGTGAGAAATCAGGGTAGGAACTTAGGGTGGAACCTGGAAGCAGGAACCAATGCAGAGGCTATGGAGGAGGGCTAATCACTAGCTTATTCCCCATGGCTTGCTCATTCTGCTTTATTTTATTTTTTATTGGGTATTTTATTTATTTACATTTCAAATGTTATTCTTTTTCTAGGTTTCCTACCCAGAAAACCCCTATCGCATCCTCTCTACCCCTGCTTCTATGAGGGTACTCCCCCATCCACCCACCCTTTCCAACTTCATCACCCTGGCGTTCCACTACACTGGTGCATCAAGCCTTCACAGGACCAAGGGTCTTTCCTCCCATTGATGCCAGATAAAGCCATCATTCTACTTTCTTACAGCACCCAGGCCTACCAAACCAGAAGCAGCTCCATCCACAATAGGTTGGGTCTTAACACATCAAAATTAAGGAACTGCAATACAAACTTACCCACATCCTAATCTCATAAGGGAATTTTCTAAGCTAAGGCTGTCCTCTCTCTTCTCAATTGGCTCTTGCCTAGATGCAGTTGACTTAAAATCTTGCTAGCATAGTAGTCCTTTGCATTTTTCTCCACGTCTGTGTTGGTACACTTTATTGATGGCCTCCATACTTTGCAAAACAGAAGGTTACTTCTGCTTTGATGAGGAGTAAGATCTAACTTATCTGTGGTTACAAGGATAGATAGTTTAGGGTGCACTCAAGACTTACTGACTTAGGAATTGTCACATTCCTCAGTTGTAGGTTGTCCTCTAACATGGTTGGAAGACTAAGCAAATATACAGCAAGACAGAACCAACTCAGGCTTTAAAAGTTTATATTCTGTGTATCCTAGTATTCTTGACAAGTGTAGGAGCCCTGTTTGTGATAAGATAGGTCCAACTTAGACAAGCATAGACAAGATGAATGTCCTGGTGTGACTCAACATTTTCAAACGGTAATAGGTGCATCCTAGACCTACTAACTTCATCAGAAATCAGTATACACACATAAAAATGCAACCCTTTATGAAACCTAATTTTGTGTCAAATGGGCACAATCGAGAGTTATCTGAAAGGATTGAAAATCAATTGAAAAAATGGCTCCATAAGATCTATCTGTAAAGTATTTTCTTAATTAGTGATTGATGAGGGAGGACCTGGCCCACTTAGGTGGTACCATCCTGGGCTGGTGGTCCTGGGTTCTATAAAAAATAAACAGTAAGCAGCACCTCTCCTGACCTCTACAACAGCTCTTGCCTCCAGGTCCCTGCCCTACCTGAGTTTCCTACCTCACTGCTTTTGATGATGAACTATTATATGACACTGAGTGAAATAAACACTGTCCTTCCCTAGGTAGTTTTGGTCACATTGTTTTATTGCTGCAATAGTAACCCTTACTAAGACACATCTTTACTTTTTGACTGCCCAAATGTGATGTGATTGAAAAATATTTAAAGGAGATGATATGGCTTGTCCTGACGATTAGAAGAGCTAATCTGCCAGCATTGAGAAAGAAGGTTGGATGATCAGGAGATGGCTGTGGTGTGAGATGTTATTCGGGCCATGGGGAAGGGTCACAAACAGATATATATGAGAAAGTGTTAAGACAAAGGAGATTAAATAGCCTCTCCAAAAAGACTGGTCTTGCATTGTAGGGTTCAACCAACTTTACGCCAATAATATTTTTTAATGCGTTATTTCTGTATTGAATATATACAATCTTTTGTCTTGTTTTCTAAACAATATACTATAGCAGCTATTCATGTAGTGTTTAAGTTACTTTATGAATTACAGGTAATCAAGATATGATTTAAAGTGTTCACGAGAAATATGCTAATTCTGTGCCATTTAGCACAGCACCCCAGATGCATGGATCCTGAGAATAAAAATGTCAAGGTACTTCGGGGGGGACTTGAAAAACATTTTAATGAATCCAAAGTCTTTTGGCTTAGGCCTGCACAAGTGTCTGATGGGTGGCCCTTTGAAGTCAGAGGCTCTCAAGTCCTTACACCAGTTCATGAGCATGTACTCCATGAAGAGACATGAAGTCCCATCAGGTTAAAGACTGCAGATTATCACCTCCAATCAACCACTTTCTACCTACTCCCACTTCTCAAATATCCCCAAGGTGTATAACAGACAAATGGATTTGGACTTGAGTTGCTCTTCATCATCTTTGACTGGCTTACAAATAAATGCTTCCTCTTTAACAAAAAATCATTCCAGTACTGGCGTAGTGTTGGGCTGTCTTATTGCATTCTATCCTTCTGCCAGAAGTGTGTGGCTGCCACCAACACTCTGGCCAGAAGAGGCAGAGCAAAAGCTAGAATGGGGATTCCTCACCCCATATTTCCACTGGGGCATCCGATGCTGTAACATGCTTGACTGGTTAAAAAAAATAAAAACAGCAGGGCCGGGGATGAATGTTGGGGTTCCCGATCTCATCACTGGGTACCTGTGAACCACTGGTGTATTGAAGGAGGGATGAGGGAAGATAAACCCTTCTTCTGAAGTCTTGGGCATGGCTGTTTTAGGTGAAGACCTTCCCCAAGGTGATCTTTAATGAAGCAGCTCACTGAGACAATCTTTGCTTGTTCATATTGCATTATTTTATGGTGGATTGATTTCATATATTTATTTGAGATGAACTGAGGATTATGTACCTCTTGGGAGAAGAAATACCCAGGAAGGTAAAGTCATTGGTTTAGGGTTCAGAAATGTCTCATTAGCATGGGGAAGCATTTCAGAAATCTCAGGTGCTGGCTGAACTGGTTTCTATCAGGAAAAAGCAAGTTGAACTTATAATTTTAACCAATGCTACATGACATTCTGTAGGTAGAGGTGTGGGGGTTTTTGAACTCCCCAAAGAAGGAGAAGCCTTGCCAATGAAGGGAGTCTTTCATATACCACTGAGCCCTAGAAGTCTATCTGATCAATGACAGACTTCAATCTTAATTAGCAGAGATTTCCCATACTGTGCCAAGTTGACCCTGTTTGGTAACAAAGATGAAGAACAGCTAAGAAAGGAAGGAGGGAAGAAAGCAGATCATTCTGACTTCCCCTTGGGTACCCATGCCCTCTAGATCTCTGTTGTATTTTATCTCTAGTGCATAGTTCTTAATGGTTGGAATCTCCTGTCCAGACTCAGCCCATAGTCCTGTCACTTCCCTGTGTCCTTGGCCTACTAAAGGGCAGGCCAGGCCTTTAATCCATGCCATTGTCTGGCTTCGACTCCCTACTCCTGGATTTGCTGGTAATTTGGCAGCTTCGCCTGAAATCTACCAGCGTAACTCTGCAAAGAGCTAATCCCTTTTCTGAACCATGTTACCTTCAGAGGGTCTCAGCTTTAACCTGGAATTTTGCTCTGATCATCTTCAAGTGCTTTTCAGTGTGCTCCTCTGCATGCACCAGATCAAGTTTTAAATAGCAGTTACTGTCTTGAAGTGGCATGATCACACAAAAGAGTGACATCCATATCTGGACAGCCTTAAACAGTCCTCATCCCTGGGTAAATGTCATTCAGTTCTGCTAAACTCCAAAGTGCCTACTCAAATTAAGAGCCAGTTTGAGCAGTGTTTCTTATCACCACGTTTGGAGGAGTCTAACACATTTTTTCAAGTATGTTAGAGATAAATCAATAGTCCCAGATGCCTGTTGGAGTTGAACCTGTTGACCTTCAGGATTGTCTCAATGGGTCTCACTCACTGTCTACTATGCCTGTGAGGTTCTAAAATTAAAAACATAATTATGAAAAGACATTTGCATAACACAGAAGCATCTTAAAAATGACCTTGCATCAATTCGACTCTCTGCTCCTCAGCTACATCTATCAAGTCTCGTGGTACAGGGACAGCCACAAGGGTGTCTCATGTTAGGAGCCTTCTTTGTGCCTTGAATACCCCTGTAAGAAACTGGTCCTGAGTACATAAAGCTGAAAGCTATTTCCCTGTTGGTGAAAACATAGTTCTGTGGGGGCAAGTATGAATCACCTACCTAGTAGTTAATAAGCACAGGTTACCTCATGTGGGGATGGAAAGAGCCCAAGAGCTTAAGTTGTAATGGTCTGTTTCTAGGGGCGGCTAATCACACAGGACATGTCATTCACTTTGACAGGTGTGGAGCCTGGAAAGATTGACCCATACCCTTCACTGCTGAAGGTCCATCCACCTCTGTTCACCTGTGCACACCATTAGGGGAGAAACAACAAGAAAGCCTAATGTCAAAATCCAATTGACTGTGTCATAACCCCTGTGTAATATGACACAATGTAAATTCCAAGTACACCTTGTGTGCTTTAGTTGAGAAGACCAGAAGCACTAGGGAGACCTCTGCATAATTAACATTGAATGCACTCCAGACCACCAAGGAAGAGCAATAAGGTGTCAGCATTTATGTCCATTCTGAGGACAGCCCTTCTATGTAAATATAAAAGGATAATTACTCCAGGGTGAAATAGTGGAGCAGGCATTGTTTATTACAGGGATTAGTGGAGGTGGGCTTTTGAATGCACAAAGCCACCAGGGAGCAGTCACTTCAAAGCCAGATAGAGATCAGAGAAAGAGCAGAACCACTTAGAAACCCTTCACCAGAACTACCAGCAGCTGCTGGCCTCATACAGCCTGGAAGTCACCTGAAGCTGTCTGTGGAGTGTTCCCCCTATCTTCTTTAAACATAAACAAAGGGGAGGTCTCAGCAATGAATGGCCACTTACTTAATGAACCAGACTCAACAACAGCCTTTAAACCCTTCACCACCACCAAGCTAGCCTGAGTTGCTATGCTTTTGAGAGCAAAGGCTCGCGGAGTCCCAGATTGGTATGAGAAAGAAGGCAGAGAGGAGAAGGAACACTGGCTAATCAAAAAGGGCATAGCACGTTACAACCAGCATCCCATAAAACTGGACAGAAACCAGACAGCACCCGAGCCAGCAGTCATTGCGTTATTTAGTAGCTTGCTCCTTTCAGCAAATGGCATTGGGAATCTGAGCTACAGTGCTGGCTGAACTGGAGCTGGGTAGTAGAGTCCATCAGCCTGGACGAAGTCACGAGCAGCTGGAACTCTCCGCTGCCACTCTTGTTCCTCTCGGATGAAGTCAAGGAGTGTTAGGCCTTTACCAGGAGCCTGCGGACAGGGATTGGATGGCACCCGCCATTGTTGTACAGCAAATATGCTTAAAAATGATTTTAAAAGTGCAAGAAGTATGTTGCTATAGTACACTTTTAAAGACAATTTGGAAAACAAGGAACGAACGAGAGAAAGAGTGGGCAGAAGGAAGAGAGGGAGAAAGGCGGAGTGAGGAAGCAGAAAAAGTAAGACAGAGGGCAAAGGAATTTTGTACACAGCAAGTTTGCTCTGTTTTTCAGTCAGTTCCACTTCTATAAGATGCAGCAATATCTATGAATGTTCCCTCCCCCACTGTTGTTATTTTTACATAGAGGCTTGGGAAATCAAGACAAACTTCCTCAGTTCAAAATTAATGATATTAAGCGGGGAACACCGACCCTGGAATGCCCCGATACTCCATTTATTTCAAATCCTAATAAAATATGAGAGCAGCCCTGTTTATTCCGGGTTATTTACTGGAAAATTAGCACTCCATGAAAAAATTATATTTACAGAAGCAATTATCAGATCCAAGAGGAAAACAAATGAAATAAGTTCTTTCATCCAGCCTTTATTAGTGACAGCCCACGGTCTGCAACAGGCATAATGGGGGCTGTAAACCAGTGAAAGATTAAAAAAATATGAAAGCTTAATTTTACCAAAAGAATAAGCTGTTCAATATAATTTCCTGGTCATAATTACCTAATAAGCAGTATTCTGGAAATATTTTGAAATACCATACATTCTGGAAAATGAAATTTTCATCTATTTCTAAGATACAGAGCTAAATCTAAACTAATTTCAACTGATCCAGGCTAAAAGGTGAGGTTAAAAGATGAGGTATGAATTTCAGTCTTATTTGCAATATCTATAAGCTGTGTGACCATAAGCAAGTAACTTAAGTTCTCTGAGCTCCTTCTTCTGTTGAGTATGGACAGTAATATAAAATTTGGATGATAGAAGCAGGAGAGAAAGTACCCAGAAGGCACTGGGCACAGTGCCCTGCAAGCCAGCAGCAGCCAGTTGTTTGTTTTAATTAACACAGATAGAAGTTAGGAGAAAATGTGGCTACTGCCTGCTTTTTATGTAGTTAAATAACCAAAAAAGATCTGGATGAAATCCATTAGTACACTCTTCCCAGCTTCGAGCAGCAACTATAAGAGGCAGACAGTAACTTTTACTTGCCTGGAGATAATGTAAGTCCCATAAACAGACACGAGACTTACTCCTCTGTGGATCTATATGCCTGCCTGTCCCCGGGGACAGTGTATACGTAATTTGATGCGTCTGTTACTGTCGTAATTGGGAACCAGGAAAGCTGTCCTTGTGTAGAAAGGGAGCTGAGGCTCTCTGCAATGTCAATGAGGTAAGATCAGAATGACATTTCCAGCATAATGTTGGCCAATTAGACGTTGGAAATATGTATGCACCGCTCTGACCCACCTGTCATGTCTCTGGGTTTCTAATGGGCAAGAGGAGGAGGTCAGCAAAGGGAAGAGCAGAAAGCATGGAAACTGACTATAAAGGCGAGGCTGTCTGCAGACAGCATGCTGAGGAAGTGCTGGCTAAAAACACTGCAGAGTCATTTCACTGAAAATTGAAAAACTGCCCCCGTTGCCCATGCTTGCAGAGGGTTTCTAGATTTCAGAAAGAATTTTCAGAGTCTTCCAGGTGGCAGCTTACTGAAGGAATGTCAGGAAGCATCCAGGGGTGTTCACCAGCCTCTTCCTGTTCAGCCAAAGAAGAGGAAAAGGAAGAGGAAGAGAAGGAGGACGACGAGGAGGAAGAGGAAGAGGAAGAGGAAGAAAGTCTGTGTTCTTCCAATGAGGTTTTTACAGAAATGAATTATGCCATTAAGTGCCAAGAAGAAAATTAGCTATGAGCTTTTAAATTTAAAATGATCCCCTTTTTAATTGTAAAACAGTGGCACTTAACTGCTATTGATCCTGCAGAGACGCATTAGGGAACAGGGTCACCATAACTGTTAATATTCAGAGCTTAGTAAAAGAGCATCAAAGGACATTTTAATGTCACAGACTTTCTCAGGGAGTTTTTAAAGAAGGTTTGACTCGGCCAGCCTATGAACGAAAAGGACATGAGGTAGACAAATGTAGAAATAAATGTGATAGCAATTTTTTCTGCTAATCAAATCATAACTCAAGATTGATTTTTTTTGGCAAAAGTTTATGTCATATAGATTTCCAAGGCTAGTCGACATTTAAAAGTCAGAGTATACATTTCCTATAGACTGAGACGTTTTCAGACGATCATCCAATGGGGAATTTGTTTTGTTTATTTTTGAGCACACAAGTGTAAGAGAGCTTCCCTTCTGGGGAAGCCCATTCTGCTCCTGCGTGCGTCAGTACGGAAGACTGTGAAATGTCACAGGCGCTTTTATTTCTCTCTGCAAAGTCTGTCTTAGGCTTTTGAAAATTTTTATTGGATGATGCGGCGCTCAGGTTTTTTTTCAAGGTAAGAGTTACATTTTTAGGACATGTTCAAAGGTGATTTTCTTCTCTCGGTGGGATTGGGAAATGCTGAATTTGGAGCCTCCTCTGCTTGTAGCTCCTTGGAAGCCCTTGTACTTCAGGTCAGAAGGGTCAAGAGAGGCTCTGGCCTCTGGAGTCCTCTGTTAGAACCTAACAAAACTGTTGAGGAGGTAAATGTGACTGCTTTGAACTTGAAATCCTGTATTCATATATATATATATATATATATATATATATATATATATATATATATA
>NC_034590.1:40979233-40981755 GCF_900095145.1 Mus pahari | reverse complement strand
AGAGAGAGAGAGAGAGAGAGAGAGAGAGAGAGAGAGAGAGAGAGATCAAAAATAAAGAAAGGGTTTATCTGAATCATTCACTTTTTCTGTTTTCAAAATATACTATTTTCTCATGTGTGACCAGGGTGTTCTTGGGGACACCTGGAAATGCTCTGAGATCCATAGGCTTGCAGAATATAGCTGATCCTATAATCATGTAGATGTCTATTCTCCTGGACATTGGGGTGGACATAGGGAGTCCATTCTATCCAGGCTACAACGCAGTGAACCCTGAGGAAAACAAAACAGGCGAGAAAGCAGGTGTTCTGCTGTGATGTCCTGAGGGAGTTTAGAATAGAAGAGATGATCTCTCTGGCATCTTAAGAGACAGAGACCAGAGAGCACACAACTCATGGATTGGAACTCAGCAGAGGAATCACGACTGGCCAAATGATGATGATATCCTTAGGACATTGCAGACTGGAAGTAAGAGGTATGAGGCTGAATGAAAAGCAGACTGTCTGAGTTGGCGTTACTACTGCTATGATGAAACACCATGAGACCAAAGCACCTTGGGGTTTGTTTGGCTTATGCTTCCATATGGAGGAATTCAAGACAGGAACTCAAACAAGGCAGGAACCTAGAAGCAGGAGCTGATGCAGAGGCCATGGAGGGGTGCTACTTACTAGCCTGTTCCCAGAGTCCTTTCCAATCTGCTTTCTTATAGAACCCAGGACCACCAGCCTGGGGATGGGCCCACCCTCAGTGGAGTTCTGTCCTTCAGCATCAATCACTAATTAAGAAAATCCTCTACAGGGTTGTCTACCCCCCAGTCTTATGGATGCATTTTTATCAATTGGGCTTCCTTCTTCTCAGATGACTTTAGCCTGTGTCAAGTTAACATAAAATTAACCAGCTCACAGTCATTGAAGAACCAAGCCATAGCCCAATTCCCTCACTTCTATCATCCAAATTTATCAGGATGTGGCATCGTGTACAGGGATTCAAAGCCTAATGCCAAAATAAGAGTGAGAGTTGAAAAGAACCAAATGTCTAATATGTGGAATCTTAGGAGCAGGATCAAAGCCTGATACAGGGAGGTTGAAATATGATTACAACATGAACGCAAAGTTCCAGAAAAACTACAATATTTTCAGCTGCACAGGTTCCTATGCTATAGCATTGCCAAACCTATTACCCCTGCATCACCCTAGACTGCTTCAAAGTCACCTCCTTTCAGGCTAACTAACCTTCAATAAAAACACTTGGTGCAAAACCAGGTGCCTTAGTTTTCAGTCCTCTTTGTGTCTCACAGTGATCGCTTGCCCAGCATCAACAGTGAGCAAATGAGAGGTGAGGAAGCCTGCCAGGAAGACAGAGGTCAAGCCACCTCAAACAGAGGGCTGAGGATTTGGTGCTTTGGAGTGATTTGGAAAACCAGTGAAGGGTCAGGGGAAAGATGGGATGGACTTTGTGAATGAATCTAACCAGAGTTGCTATTTAAACACATGGGGGCACAAGCAGAAGGAATGAAGAAGACTGAGAACAGAGAGTGCAACTGAATGACATTGTGGTGATTCAGGCTAGAAAGGGTCAAGTCCATGGGATGGAGAGCAGCTTGTTTGGGAAATTATCTAGAAGAGGAAAGGAAGAAGTGGTGCCAAAGAGTCTGGAGTTCTAAATCAGATGACCATGAAAATTGTCCACTGTTCTGCCATTAACTGGAGCTGAGTTGACTGAATAATCCAGCCATAACCTATGATGGAGAAGATTATTAGCATATGTATTAAGGAGTCTCATTTGTGATGTCCAGATGTAAATGGCTACCAGATAATTGAATATGCTTTTCTGGAGTTCAGGTAGAATCTATGTTCTACCTAGATTTCCTGGGAACAGTTCCTAACTTTATAAGTCATGGGAAGAAATTTGGGGACATTGGAGCTATCTGAAATTCTTGGAAAATTATGGCCTTATAGATACATTAAACTGATAAACTTCATTATGTAAAGTAGATTCTCAAAAGAATCAACAAAGCTCAAAAACTGCATTGACTATAGAAGGCAGGTAACTGGAAAATGCTTATAATGTTAGATTGGAATATAAGATAATCTACAACCTTTGCCTGCTTCTGTGCCTACATTCACACTGGCTTGTCAAGCCACCGACCCTGGTACATTAAAGAGCATTACCGGCATACACATAATATCCCTTGCTTCTAAAACTTTTCCTCTCAGAGACTTCTTCATTTCTCTCTACCTATCTTATTCCACTTAATTACCTAATTAATAAAGTTTGCATTATACCCTTTACTCACCCCATTGTACCTATCTCTCTTCTGAATGTTCTGTTTGGCCCTTATGCACAATTTCTCAGAAAAAAAACCCTCCCACCCCTAACACTACCCCCATAGATATCACACCTTGAGAAAGCTCTTGATACATCATTTGTACATGAATGTGTGTGTTCACACATGTGCACATGTGTGCATATGTATATATATATATATATATATATATATATATATATATATGTGTGTGTGTGTG
>NC_034590.1:40965012-40979213 GCF_900095145.1 Mus pahari | reverse complement strand
GTGTGTGTGTGTGTGTGTGTGTACATACACACATATATATGATGTACTTCCACCAACTAGACTGTAGAGCCATTAAATATCTGTATGATGCTTCAATTTATAGTTTTATCCATATAACATCTAAGCAAAGAAAATAGAGAATAAGAAAGAGGTTAAAAGGAAAGAAAGTTATTATGGTAGGATGTGTTCCAAGATTGATACTTGATTTCTAAATACGAATTGAATCTCGCTCACTTTTACAATATTTAATTTATCCTTTCTGTGATAGTATAAGATTCTAGGGAAGATTAAATAATATAATATGTATAAACATACTTTCTAAAGTTGAACACAGTTCCTATTAATATATATGCATATATAAATTATCATAGGTGGAAATTTGTATGATAATTCAGCATGTTCTTACTTTGTTTCTTAAGTAGTAGAAACAATTTAGAATAATTAAAAATTGATTGTATAATTTGTGATTCTGTGTGTGTGTGTGTGTGTGTGTGTGTGTGTGTGTGTGTGTGTTGTATGAAGTAAAGGGAATCACAGAAAGACACATACCAAAATCTAGGCCAGTAAGATGCAGGACATGAAATTCCTGTACCTAGCTGCGGTGATTCTAAGAAGAAATATTCCTTACAGTCTTGGTCCCCAGCTGATGGCATTGTTTGGAGAAGTTTATGGTTAAGTCTTGCTGGAGGAATATTTTATAGTGGCAGCCTTTGAGAGTAAAATGTCTCACTCACTTCCAAGTTGCTCTTTGTCTTGCCTTCCTGCTTATGGTTCAAGACATGCGTTCTCAGCTTCCTGTGCCTGTCATCATGCCTGCCACTTGTGGCCATGCCTCACCCCTTGATAGACTCTTACTCTGGAACAGTCAAAAAACTAAAATCCTTTCATACATTGCCTTAGATCATGGTGTTTTTATCATAGCAACAGAAAGTAGCTAATACATGGGCTAATAATTCTAGCCAGGACAGAGCAAACAGTATAATTCCCTAATTCTGGTGAAGGGGAAAGGGCAATTTTAGACAAAAAAAAAATTGTAACTATATTACAATGTGTTCAGAAATATCCTTTCCAGAAATCCATCTGAAATAGAGTACACTAAGCTAGTGTTTTAACAGAGCTGAAGGAGCATAGTTTACATATGGCCAAATGTCATTTTGACACAAGATATTTTACTTCTGAAGATGTTCTTACCATCTAGAAGTTTATATACCATTTTGTGTTGTTTTGTAGGAATCAAAGGGATGGAGGACACCAAGAGATCAGGGCCAAAAGAATCAACTAAGCTGCGATCAGATGGACTCACAGAGACTGAAGAGGCAAGCATGGGGCCTGCATGGGATAGTACCAGCTCCTCCCTGTGTATGGTATGGCTTTTACCTTGGTAGTTTTGTGGGACTCCTAATAGTGGAAACAGGTGCATCTCTGACTCATTTGCCTGCATTTGGAACTCTTCTCCTCCTATTAGGTTGTCTTGTCTTGTATTGTATTGTGTCTTGCCCTGTTTGGCTGTCATCTCATGAAGGCCTGCTCTTTTCTGAAGAGGAAACAGATGGGGGAGAGGCAATCTGGGAGGAGTGGGGGAAGAAAAAACTGTGGTTAGGATGTACTGTGTAAGAGAAGAATCTATTTTCAATAAAAAAGAAAGGAGCTTGATTAAATATTCAAAAGAAAGGCATAGTTTTACACATTTTATGTTTCAATACTTGATGATCTCTTATTCAATTGACAAATAATACATTAGAGACAGTAGATAAAACATTTTATCATGCTTATCATTGTGCAAAATTCTGGTTCTGTGGCCATAATTCTTGATTTCTTCTATGGGCAGAAAGTAATATTTTTCACATTATATTATATAGTAATCAAATCATTGGTAATGCCTCTAAAGCCATGGCAGGATGAGGAGTTTTGTTATTGCAGAATGGACCAGGAAGAGATGTTTTAAAAGACTCTATGCAAACAAGTTAGACACTAAAAGTAGGTTCTAAACAAATCCAGTGTTGGAATTCCTGTCTTGTGTGGATCAATGGGAGTGAGTCTGACAGTTACGAGGCACGTGGATGACCCAAGTGGAGAAGGTGTTTCATATGTTCTCCAGTCATGAATGCCATCGCAACAAACATCTCTCTCCTTGCCTCCAAGCCATGAGACACTCACCCATTTTGAAGACTAAGGTGGGACTTCCTTTAAAAAGGAGGGACAAAGAGACAAATACAAATCTTTTAATGAATAGAAGTGTGACATCCATTCTTGGTTGTCAACTTGACTACATCTGGAATGAACTAAAAACCCAAGCAGCTAGACATATCTGTGAAGGATTTTCATTTAACTGGATCATTTAAGGTGGAAGACCTACCTTAAATCCAGTCTTGAGTTTCAAAGACCCACCGTAAATCTGGGCCAAACTTCTCAGATCATTTAAATAAAGGACACAGAAGAAGAAGAAGAAAGAGCATGCTTTTTTTGCACGATGTTCCTCACGCTCATAAGAATGGTCATATTTCCTGCTCCTCAGGCATTCCTTCACTGGAATTAGAGTCTACTTCCTCAGAATTCAAATATGTACTGAAGACCATCTGACGTGACATGAGATCCAGCCTCATGAAACAAGCAGCTATTGGATTTTCAAACTTCCATCAGGAGACAGCCATTGTTGAACTAGCTGGACCACAACCTGAAAGCTATTCTAATAAATCACACACACACACACACATACATATATGTATATATATGCATATATCAGTGTGTATATACATATATACATATAAAAATACATATATATGTACATTAATAGGTGTATATATATAATATATATGCATATACATATAAGTATATGTATATTATATTTTCATTCTATCAGTTTTGTTTCTCTAGAGAATCCTGAATTATTCAGGAAGTATTTGTTCAGAATCAAAGAAGAGAGTACAGGCCTGTAGAGTCTGGGAAATAGGGTTCATATTCAGCAGTAGCCAAAGGGCAACAATGTTTCTTACTTGATCATCTGCATTGGCTGAAACCACAGCTCTGGCAGCACTCACAGCAGCAGATGTAAGGGAACAAGTGCTAGGGCTTAGCAAGGAAATCTGTCTTTCTCACCAAGAATTCAGGATAAGCCCTGAGCTGTCTACTTTCTAGGGTCCCACTTTCAGTTCATTCAAGGCAAGAGAACCAGCAAAGTTCTGTAAAAAGACAACATCTGTACATTTTGAGTCCTTGGCTTCCAGTAGGAACTGTTTTGCAGAATTGGTTTGGGTCTTCTAATTCTTCCCTGTATGCCTGCATCCTTCACCATGTATTCACAGTCCCTGGGAGAGAATTCTTCCATCCTGCCACTCTGTGTTAGTGTAAATGCCCACGTGCAGGTTAGTGCGGGTGGGTTCCCGGCAAATGCTCACATCAGTTCTAGTGGTGCCAAGAGCACAGATTACATTTCACCCAAGTCTGACAGTTTGAACCTGTCTCCTAGTCACAGGTGACAGCTTCAGGCCAAGTCACAAGACTTCGAGTGTGAGGATAGGAGTTGATTGACCCAAATCTACTGCTGATGAGAGTCAGGAAGTCCTAACACCTTTCTGTCTGTTCTGGCAGGTCAATAACATTGAATTTGCACCTCAAAAGTAGAATGGTGTTTAAAAAATAATCAAGTAGCTTCCATAGCTGACAACCAAGCACACCAAAGAGCGTGATAAGGCTGTGAATCGTCCATTCCAGCCTCCCAGGCAGCAAAGCAGAAGCTCGGAAAGCCTCACTGTGCGGCTGACATAAAGGGAGAGAGAAGACAACCAGAAAGAAGGCCAAGAGACAGAAAAACAGAAGTCCAGGTCTCATCTAGAAGTGGGGACTATGCTACATGGGACTTATTACACCAGGAGGGAGGACTTGTTATGTAACCTGAAATTAATTTTTAATTTGAGGTTCTATATTTTGTTTGCTAAATCTGGCAGAATTAAGTGGAAAGCCAAATTTTAAAAAAGAGAAAGACTCTAAATTAGCCAGGACTGCTCAGTTCCAAGAAACAGAAAACTAGTTAAAAATGGCAATAAATGTTGCAGAAATAAATGGTTGATTGCTTTTTTATCACAATGATAAGACAGATCATTTAGAATAGTAGAAAAAATGCAGCGACACCGGGACAGATTTATAGAAAAAGAAAAAGTAAACCTTGATCCTTTCCTTCCACTAAGCATGAAAGCGAGTTTGAGATACAGCAGGGCCCTGCATCTGAATATCTGTAAAGCCATGACAGAAAGCACAGAGGAGTACATTCATAACAGGAGCCACACAAGTATGTCTCGGGACACATAAAAGGAACTAGGCTTAAAAGTGAAATGGATAAATGGCAGTTCCAGATTGAGTTTCCTTCAGGCACACACAGAGTGGGCCCTTCTCGTGTGAGACGTTTATTGAGTGAGTGTCTGTCAGACACATCTGTAAGGATGTAAGTCAGGCAGAAAGCAGAACTGGAAGTTAAACAAAGGAATGGGATCTGCTGCAATCCAACCTCTGGGGCACAGAGGACACCTCAGCATTGTCAGATGTAGAGGTCAGGGGCAGACCTTGTGTGTCCACATATTAGCCAGTCATTTAGCAAAGCCACTCAGAAGAGATGGATGGTTTCCAGCTATTCCTAGATGAAATGGGTCCCATTGGCAGAAGATAGTTCTGTAAAGTCTATCGACAGAACTATCAGCAAATACAATAAGCAAATATGTAGGCTACCAAGAAAGGGAAGCTGGTGAGGGCACCGACAGCATTTGCTATCATTGGAGTTCAGAGTTAAGTATTCCCTAACAGCAGATGATGGTACCGTGAAGGAAAGAGGTTGCATACAGAAAGAAAATGCTTGCCGCCGGCAAGCCTGATGAATGGCTCACAGTCAGTAGATATAAATGTCCAACAGCTATAAAGGCAAGCAAGCCAACTTCGAGTGGACGTATTGTAGACAGATTGCCTGATAGTAATGCAATGATCGGCAATATCAAATACGGGCAAATATGTGCTGCTAGTAGGAATGGAAACTGGGCCAGCCATTTTGAAGGTGGCATTTTCTATATTATCTACCTATATACTTACCTCACAAAACTGTATTGTTAAGTATTTACCTTCCTTATAACATACAGAGAAAAAAAGCATATATAAAGATATGAAACTACATTCACGGATATTTTTGGTCTATAATCACCCAAACTCAGAAATATCATGAATTACAACATATTTATAAAACAGATTAAAACTCAGTGTAAATAAACAATGACAATTTCTTTATGAAATATATGTGGGCTGCAAAACACTTAGTGTGTGGAGAGAGAGACAAAAAAAGGACTGGCTGAAGTAGAAACTTCTGGTTTCTTTGGAAAGGTAGTTATGTCAAATGTTGTTTTGCTGGGGCACACAGGTGAAAGGATATCTTGCTAAAGCAAACTTGTGAAGGACAGTGTTCCAGAGGCAGACACAGGTGAAAAGATGTTTTGATATAGCAAACACATGAAAGGATGCTTGATGAAGGGGTATAAATATGACCACCCAGACAGTGGGGGATGAGCACTGAGCATTGGTTTGGTTTGTTCTGCCTAAATAGGTTCACCTTACATGGTGCTGTTGAGCTCAACTTGTGATAACTCTGCATTGAGAGAAACTCACCCAAGAACTGCTTGTGAAGTTCCTGTGGCAGCTTGCCACTTCCACAGCTTCACCTCCGGCCAGTTGATGAGCCTAACATTTCCCTTCAGGATTGAACTACAGCTGCTGGTTCATAGGTGGTATCTAGCTATCTAGAGGACTGGGCAGCAGCAGCTGCTGAGTCGTATTTGATGTTTGCTATGGGACTGAACTGCTGAGAAATAAGTTTGAGCTCACCATCAAAAAACTATTGCTGAACGGATTCACTTCCCTCATACCCTAATAACTTTTTCTCTTCCACTACCTCTGCTGGGTGGTGGGCTAGAGGAGAGGTTGAACCCTTATTAAAAGTAGGTTGTAAAAAATGTATGCCTACAACTGGCTGAACTACACTCCTGAAATGTGATTCTCAATAATGCTTAAGGGCTGAAGAGGGGACTCATCTCCCTAGGAAGGGAAAACAGAATAGATTTTGCAGGTGGAATGGGAGCAGGTGAGGTTGGGAACCGGAGGGATGGAGTAGGTGCAGGGAATACTGGGAGAAGTGACTAGAATTGAGACCCAGCTCAAGGATGGGGATGAAAACCTAGTACAATGGAAACTCCATGGAATCTATGAAAGTAACCCTAGCAAAGACTCCCAGTAATGAGGATAGTGAACCTGAATCAGCCATCTCTCATAACCAGGTAAGACCTCAAGCAGAGGAACTGGGACACCAACCCAGCCACAGAATCTTCAACCTATAGTTCGTCCTGCCTACAGAGTGTGATGGGACCAGAGCGTAGCAGAACCATCATCAAAGAGACCAGAGAGAATTCACCCAGAAATAGATGGGAGCAGAAACAAGAGTCCCATAGCCAAACATTAGGCAGAGCTCAGGTAGTCCTGTGGAGGAGAGGGAGGAAAGATCTGAAGAACCAGAGGGGTCAGGGACACCCCAAAACACGAGGGCACAGGTTATAGAATCAACTGCTCAAGACTCATGGGGGCTCTCAGAAATCATCCAGCCTGTGGGGGTCTGATCCAAGTCCTCTGCATATGTTATGGCTGAGTAGCTTGGTCTATTTGTAGGAATCCTAACAGTGGAGACAAAGGCAGTCTCTGACTTTGGCTACGTGTGGGACCCTTTTCCTTCTACCAGCTTCCCTAGTCCAGCCTTGAAGTGATGGTATGTGTATGGTCTTATGATATGTTGTTATGCAATATTTGGCTGATGTCCCTGAAATTCTCACTCTTTTATAAGGGAAGCACAGAGGAGGTTGCAGGGAGAGTCTGAGAGGAAAAGGAGAGAGGGGAAACTGCAGTGGAGATGTAATATATGAAGGAATAATAGAAATACATACATACATACATACACACTCTCAAAGCCACCTGGGGAGAGAGAAGACAGAACAATGGTGTGTCCTGTCATGCAGGTGAACTATTGTAAAGGGCCATGGAAGAGCATTACAGGGTGTCAAAAATAGATTGCTTAGAAAGAAGTTACTGGTAACAAGAGGATATGCCATTAGCAAATGATATGAAAGTGTATACTAAATGTATTTTATATTGCAATGAAAATTATACCTCATTAACTTGTATCTGCTTATAAGAAGACAATTCCGAGACCTCAGATGTGATTCCAAGAGTTCAAATAAGATACCTCCCAATTCTCCTCCCCTCTTCTTGCTTTTTCCTCTCATTGGCTTCTCCACTGACAACCCTTTTCATTCCTGTCCCTTGTCAAGCTCTTCCACTTATTCCAGATCTAATGACTTGAAAGATGCTGAAAAAAAAAAAAAAAAAAAAACTCCAGCCAAGTTTTGGGGATTGGGGTATGAACCACGATGCTGAATCATAGCATATTGACTGAACTTACTCAGGTGAGAGAGGAGAGAGGGCACACTGGCATCCCTGTTTTCAAATGGGTATCGTGGCAAACGGTAGCCTGTGCAAACAGCCTCTGAGTGGCTGAATCTTAGATTTGACATTGGATTCCCCAGAAGTAAATGACCAATTTGGGGATTGCCCCCAGCCAGTTTAAGAAAATGTTCACATAATACCAAGAATGGGTCATTTATCTAGACGTTTATTGCTGCTTTTATAAAAGCCATGATAAGTCTTAAAAAAATATCACAGACAAGGGTTTTGAGACAGACTCAGTATTGATTTTTTTTTTCCTCTCTGAAGAGGTCACACTGAGAAAATGGAATCAAGTCTGCACGGGACAGGGGTGACTTAGAGGATTTTTGAGAGAAAGCATTGGTGTATAGCCAGCAGGTAAAGCTGTCTCCCTCCTCACTCCTTTCACAAGTCTGCTTTAACTGCCTCCTGCTTCTCTACTTGCAGATGTTCAATGAGTCTTTCTAGAAGTCATTCATCAAGCAGTTCCCAAATAATCCTCACAGTTAGCTGCCCTGGGCATCAGTCAGCCAGCCATATTCTCTTCATTATGCATCTTTTCTTTTTTTAAATTAAAAGCTATTTCCTACATTTATTCTTTCCCTGACTCAGACTTTATTCACCCTAAGTCCTGTGACAGTTAACTTGGGATGACCTTTTGAATTAACAGAGGTCCACTGTGCAGGCATTGTTTTCTCCCAGTGCCTCTCTCTTCAGGCAGCAAGTCCAGATCTCCTCCACTGAAGGCAAACTAAGGTGTTTTGCTCTTGCTTACAGTGGTATGGTGTGGGCCTGGGCACCAGAGGTTTTCCATGGAGATCTCTATCCAGGCCTGGTGCTAGGGTTCCAGTGAAGGGAAGCGAGTGCAGACAGGTCTCTGCCTTGTCTTCTATGTCACTCCGTATCTCCAAGCTGCTCTGAACTGAGTGAGGCCGGGCTAGGCAGATGAGAAGCCAACTATCCAGTGAGGAGTGTGGGAAAACCTCATGTGGCTCTTTGGGAGAGAGCTCTTTCGGAGAGCTGTAACACTTCCCAAGTGTTACAGCTCTTGGAACAAAAGACTCAGATGATGGAGTAGTTCTCGCACACCTTTAATTCCCTGGATGGATTTATATACAGTTTTGGGGTGATTCAGGGTTCGACAGCAGGTAACCTCTTATTGGCTTGGACTGAGAGTTTGGGGAAAACCTTATTTGCATGTGGGAAGGCTTGGTGCTGCTCCTATGTGACTGATAGGCACACACCTCTCCTGTGGGGGCTGTGGGGATGGTAACTTCCACAGGAGTCAGTGGTCCAGGAGACATGATTGAACGCCTTCTGTCCCATGTAGGTGGAAATCACCACCCACCGGGTCCCACTTGGGTTCAAGACCTATACTCTTGACTGGAGACCAGGCTGTCTGTGCACAGCCCATTGCCCCACAGTATGGCTGTTCCAGGTGTGTGTATGACAGACTTCCCTTAGATCAGCATTTCTCAAAGGGGGATCAAATGACATTTTCACAGGAGTCATCTAAGACCATCAGAAAACTCATCCGTTAATATTACAATTAATAACAGTAGCAAAATTACAGTTATGAAGTGCCAATAAAAGTGAATTTATAGTTGGGGGTTACCACAATGAGGGGAACAGTATTTAAGGGCTGCAGAATCAGGAAGGTTGACAACCACTGTCCTAGATTGTCTCAATTTGTGAACTAGGGATGATTTCCCTCAACATATCAGGAAGCATCCAATCCCCGAGGGCCAGAGTTAATGGAAACTAGAAAGAAAGGAACAGGTGCCTGTCCCTTCCAAAGCAGAGGCACCTGTTTTCTCCTGTCCCTTGTCTCCAACAGGACACTAAGGGATCTCCAGGAGGCCAGACATTCAGCCTTGAGTTGAGAATGGCATTGTTAACTTGCTTGGTTCTGAGACTTCAGACTTGGACTCGGGCACATTGCTGTCCTACCCCGTTCCTATGTGTATCTCCATATCTTACTATTGCTCCTGTCTTTATGGAGAACCCAGTCTGGACAACCCTTCATCTTTTCTTCCATCACCCTCATTATCATCATCATCACCACCATCATCATCATCGTCATCATTGTCATCCTCATTTTGTTAAATATAGTCCACTAAGTTGAACAGGCTGAGGATGAAGACTGCCTCTGAATTATTTCCCAAGACTCTAACTACTGCACACAGATTAAATCTTAGTTCTGTACATAACATTTTGACATATTATTATTATTATTATTATTATTATTTACAGTCTTGTACTTAACTTTTTTTACACACTGACACCTTGGCTTCTTTTGTGCCACAGCAGCAGAATTGTGTAGCATAATACTTGCTAGGTAGTATCACGTGGAACACAGACTTAAATAGCATCATATCCTTCCCAGAACAAGTATGCCCATCCTTGGCCTGGACCATCACGTTCCTCTGCTTCTTCTCATGGTAGTGAACTTGAGCATGCTCCTTGCAATGGAAATGTTGTACCAAGTGCACAACGAGGACCTAGGTCTTACGCGATCAGCCATCGGTATTTATCATGCACATCAATGATACGTAACAATATGTTCTGAGAAAAATAACCTTTATGTCAGCTAACTTTGGGCTTTGACATACTTTAAGGATCTTCCAGCTCAATGTACGCCAGTATTTATGAACATACAAATGTTTCAGTTTTCAGACATAAGAAAACCTTTTCCAGGAAAGACACCCTCTTCTGGCACCCTCCAAGTACCTGAATTCATGCTGTATACACAAATAGATTACACACAAGGTAAACATACACAGATTGATGTACACATAAATAAAAAGTGAAGTCTTTGAAAGTCATTATATAGAAAATTACTGGGAAAACACGTATTGTGCATAGAAAATCCCTGAGGAGTCAAAACAGAGTTAGGAAAAGGAAGGCTGGAATGGATGGTCTCTGTATTGAGTGAATAGTAAGACATGAGAGGTTTACCTCAAAAGCCTGGACGAAGCATGGGTGCTCTCTAATGTGTTTTAGAGTAAAAACCTGCTTCATCTGGGAGGTTCTTCCAAGATCATAAATGGTACCACATGTACACTCCTGAGCTGATATATCCTAGGACCATTCACCCTTTCTCTTCCTGAGATGGATGGATGAGCCATAGAACAACACGGAGCTCTGACAGGCTATTCACAAATACCACCTACACAGCTGGAGCTCAGGTAGTCCCCATTTCCTGAAGCTTCCACAACCCTCAAAGCAGCTGTGTCAAGCATTCCTATTTCTTCAGTGAATAATCTGTTCTCATTTTTGCACTTGCCTCCTGGACATTTAGTATGTATTTAACACCAAGTTCTCTACATACAACCCATCCATGAATCCTGTATTTGTGGTTTGTTTCAAATATAGTTTTTCCAACAAGATTTGTGCCCTTTAACCTTTATTAGAAGTGTTTTGCTGTGATGAACTTTATAATTTTCTAGTCAAATTATCCTTTTATTTAATTTTTATATCTTAAGAAAATGTTTTATGTAACAATAACAATGGAGTTTTTCTCATAGTTTAGAAATATTTGGATAACTATGTCTCTTACTTATAGCTACAAACAATCTAAAAGTAGTGCTGTTTGTTTCTATTCTTCCAGTATGAATAATCATCAGTTCCAAAACTGTTTGATATATTCCATAGTTTCCCTCCCGTTTCCCAGTAAGTCAATCATATTTTGAGTTCACATATACATATTGGTCTTTTTTCTGGAATCTGCATTGTTAGAATAGTGATCAAAATATTTTAGAATGAACCCATCCAATTCAGCTACAAAAAATAATCTCTGAGGATTTCATTTATTTATTTTAATAACATGTCACATATTTATACTGATAATTCTCCCCATTTAAAGATAATAGTAATTGTTAATTTATATTTCCCTTTTGCTAGATTTAGTACTAATCATTTCATTGTTATGCTGGATATATAATATGCATTTAAATTTTATAAGATGATTATCATGTTGTTATTGATGATGTTGTTAAAGCTAAGATGCATGAACGTCCTTATTACTTTACTAGTTATTGAGATTGTTTTATGTATTGTATATAGAAAAATTGTGGGTTTGCTAATAATGCTAATTTTTTAATATGTATGCATATATCTTCTCTTTCTTCTGCATTGTCTCTGATATAATGTATAACTAACTGTATCTTTCTCTTGTTGCTGGTTTTTATTTTAATTTTAAAGGTGTACCTGAGTGTGTGTGTGTGTATATGTGTGTGTGTGTGTGTCTGTGTGTGTCCCTGTGTGTCTGTGTGTGTATGTATCACATGCATGCAGGTGCCCACAGGGCAGAAGAGGGTGTCAGATATCATGGAACTGAAGATACCAGTAGTGATAAGCTCCCTGAGATGGAATGGGTGATGTAATAGAATCTGGGTCCTCTGCAACAGCATTAGTGCTCTTTAATTTTTTACTTATTCACTTTACATCCCATTCACTGCCCCCATCCCAGGCGCCCCTCTCACAATCTTTCCCCCCACACCCTCCCTTTCTCTGAGAGGATGGGGGATCCCTCTGGGCATCCCCCTACCATCGCACATCCAGTCTCTGTGAGGCTAGGTGCATCCTCTCCTACTGGGGCCAGACAAGCAACAGCTTTTGGGATAGCCCCTGCTCCAGTTGTTTGGGATAGCCCCTGCTCCAGTTGTTCAGGACCCACAAGAAGACCAAGCTGCATATCTGCGCAGGAGGCAGGGGTCCAAGTTAGTTGAGTCTGTGGTCTTCCTGTGGAGTTCCTATCCCCTTAGGAGTTGCAATCCTTCCTCCTGTTCTTCCATAAGAGTCCCCAAGCTCCATCTACTGTTTAGCTTTGGTGTCTGCATCTGTCTGAGTCAGCTGCTGGGTGGATCATCTCAGAGGACAGCCATGTCTGCAAGCATAAGAGAGTATCATTAATAGTGTCAGGGACTAGTGCTTGCCCATGGGATAGGTCTCAAGTCAGGCCAGTTATTGGTTAGCCATTTCCTCTGTTCTATCTTTGGTCCCTGCATTTCTTGTAGACAGAACAAATTTTGGGTCAAAATTTTATTGGTGGATTGGTGTCCCTATAGCTCCATTGGGGTTCCTGCCTGGCTACAGGAGGTGGCCTCTTCAGGTTCAATATCCCCAGTGCTGTGAGTCACATTAAGGACACCCCCATTGACTTCTGGGATCTTTCCCCATCCCAGGTCTCTTGGACTTCCTAGAGATTCCCCCTCAAGCCCCAACCCCAGGCAGCTGCAGATTTGAATGTCTTTCTGCTGGCCCTCTAGCCCTCTCTCCTTTTTCTCCCCATACCTCATCCTGACACCCAATTGCCCTCTCCAAACCATCTTCCACCCAGTTCCCTCCCTTCCTCTGCCTCCTCTATTTTATTCTCCCTTCTAATGAGATTCAAGCATCCTTGTTTAGACATTTCTTCTTTAGCTTCTTTGGCTCTGTGGGGTATATCATGGCTATCCAGTACATTATGGTAATACCCACTTCTCAGTGAGAACATACCATGGATGTCCTTTTGGGTCTGGCTTACCTTACTCAGGATGATATATTCTAGTTCCATCCATTTGTCTGCAAAATTCATGATGTCTTTGTTTTTAATAGCTAAATAGTATTCCATTGTGTAAATGAACCACATTTTCTGTATACACTCTGGGTTGTTTCCAGTTTCTGGCTATTACAAATCAAGCTGCTATGAACATAGTAGAGCATGTGTCCTTGTGGTATGATGGAGCATCTTTTAGGTATATGCCCAGGAGTGATATAGCTGGGTCTTCAGGTAGAACTATTTTTAATTTTCTGAGAAACTGCTAGATTGATTTCCACAGTGGTTGTTATCAGTTTGCAATCTTACCAGCAAAGGAGGGATGATCTCTTTTCTCCACACCCTCACCAGCATGCACTGTCACTTGAGATTTTGACCTTAGCCATTCTGATTGGTGCAAGATGGGATCTCAGGGTGGTTTGGATTTTCATTTCCCTGGTGACTAAGGATGTTGCCCATTTCTTTAAGCGCTTCTAGGCCATTTGAGATTCCTCTGTTGAGAATTCTCTGTTTAGCTCTGCACCCCACTTTTTAATTGGGTTATTTGGTTTGTTGGAGTCTAACTTCCTGAGTTCTTCATATTTGTTGATAGTAGCCCTTTGTAGGATGTAGGAGCAGGACTATCTCTCTAGTCCTTTTGCTTCTGACTTGCGTCAATAGTAAGTATTTCAACTCCTTTAGAGTGTTAATAAAACCATTTAACCATGTAAACAAATCCTTTTCCACTTAGACAAAATTATAAATAGTGGTTATGTTTTTCTACAGACTTCATTATATTAGTGATTTGCATGTTTGCCACTCATCCAGCAGTTTGGTAAGCACATCAGTAGGTTTCCTCCCTAGGACCACAGAAGCAATGAATGCAAGGATTAACTCTAGAGACATTCTCCCTGTTCATATTTTCTCCTTTGCTGGAGTGTCAGATGACAGTGCATTGCCATCAGGACACATTGCCTATTGTCCTCAAGAGAAGTAGCAGGATTCTCTCTAAAGGGGCTAATGTTTAACAGCAGCAGATGCTCTGACCACACCCTCCTTGTCTGCAATGAAAATTCTACAGTACTCACTTTGAGAAGCTTCCCATTTTCAGGTCTTTTCTTTCTTTCTTTCTTTCTTTCTTTCTTTCTTTCTTTCTTTCTTTCTTTCTTTCTTTCTTTCTTTC
>NC_034590.1:40942693-40964982 GCF_900095145.1 Mus pahari | reverse complement strand
TCTCTCTCTCTCTCTCTCTCTCTCTCTCTCTCTCTCTCTCTCTCTCTCTCCCTCTTCCTCTCCTGTCTCTCAACAAAGTCCTAAATAAAAGCAGAAACCATTAGTACCCATGCCAAAGCTTGTGTGCTAGGCTCTTTAGAAATTTCATCTACCACACATGCTAATACATCTTTTTGGAATTGAACCTCACCCATGTTTTCAAGACACAAGCAGTATGCAGTCATGTTCTTTATCAGAATTTGGTGTGACTGTCCTCCAGCCCAGCTGCCATAGCTTACTTGTTCTCTCTGAGACCTCATAAATTGGACATGAATTATCCACAGTCCTTTATAGCACCAGGTCTGCCAAACTCACATGAGAAGGGGGCCATTGCATTCTGCTTACACCATCCTTAGGCTCCTCTAGCCTGCCCAAATTCTTGCACATTCCTCCTATAAACCAGTTCTAAATCCCTCCAAAAACAAGTGATCAGGTTTATCAGAGCACTAGTCTAACTGCTCAGGACAGATTTTCTTTAATAGTTACTTCTCTCATTTCTATGACATAAATAAATAAATAAATAAATAAATAAATAAATAAATAAATAAAACATTATTTGACTCATGGTAGTAGATGAGTCATGGTATCCTGAAAGTGAGGCAGCTGGTCACATTGCATTAACTCCCAAGAAACAAAGTGATGAATGGTTGTGCTTAGGAGCCCCTTATCCTTATACACTTTAGCATTTCAGCTCAGAGGGTGCTGTCACCCACATTTAAGGTGGATCTTACCTCCACTGGAACTGTATGCTCCAAATTAAATGCTTTATTTTATGACCTGTCTTGATTATGATATCTTTTCACAGCAAGCGAAAGATAATAAAACAGACAAATGATGATAGACAGATAGAAAGATGAATAATAGACAGAGGGATTGATGGCTTAGAAGTTATTCTACATTCTAGTTCTTCTGAAAGAGTTTCAAATGAAATGTCACTTCAAACTGTGCTTCTGTGGCCTCGTTAGAGCTGAAGGCAGTTGAGAACCAGAAGATGCAGGAAGAACTTCCTAAATACATCTTTTTAACCTAAATGTTGGTCATAAACTTTCCCATGAAAAAAGGTGTTCTCCCTAAAGTAGTAAATGAAGATTACTCTTATTCAAGAAACTGGAAGTTGAAATTAAAATGGATCTGTACAGACAAAGATAATATGATGACCCTTAACAAGTGTTACCTCCCCCCCCATGGCCCAATCACTATCATTCCTCTGTACACATTAATTAATAAATAAGTGTGTATGTTTTTGTCCTAATAATCAATGTAATTCTTAAGGCCTGCCACAGAAACCAAAGAAGTTGATAGTATTATTAACTAAAGAAAAGCAAATTTTATTTCCAAGAATTCAAATCCTCTGCATTCTCCAATAGCTATATACAATCAGATATATATATATATATATATATATATATATATATATATATATATATATATATATATATATATATATATATATATATATATATTGCTTGCTTGCTTGCTGCATGCCAAGTTCCAGGATTTAGTGTAAAGAACTGGTTATAATGGTCTTGGGATTCATAAAAAAAATGAAACCAAGTTTTAAAGGATGGCAACAGTAGGAGATGAGAAGGTGGTGGTTGCTGTTTTCAGCTTGGGAGGGAAGGAGTGGAGTCTATGATGCTTGAGGTCAGATCTTCAATGATCACCACTAAGATGCACAGGAGAAGGCATGGCATGGCTGACTGGGTAAGTATAGAAAGAAGCTCTGGCAGATGTGAAAGGGGCTGGAAAGAACCAGGCAAAAGCAAGTCCCTCCTTCCTCTTCCAGTCTTGTCACGTCTCTATCACCCACTTTAACCTTCTTGAGCTGTACAAATCAATGCCATTAGCACCCACCCTAGATGCTTACTAGAAAAAACATTAGTTCAGTACTAGCTAGTATTGTTCTGTATGTATCTAACAGCAGTTGAGCAACAGAATGCTATTAGTTTAACGATGGCTTTTCTGTTTTCCATTCTAAGTTACTATCTATTCATTCACTGAGAAAAAAATGTTGATTTTTTCCCCGGTCTTTAGCATATTAGCTTATAGTAAACATGAAAAGATTTCTGTCTATCTCCCTTTGCTGGAGCATGGCTATGACTGGAAGCAACCCAGTTCTGACCAGATTCTTGAGGAACTGAACAGGAAACAATATATCCAATGTATCAATAGTAGATACGTCTATTCTTTGTAGACCCCCATTCCCCACAGGCAGGCTTGAAATAGTTTTGCCAGTAAACAAAACATGACTATTTTCTATTTAGAAAAGCCTGTCCTGTGGTTAAAATCCAGTCAGGAAGAAGGGAAGCCATTCCTCACTAGCACATCTGATTCATATCTGGATTTCCTTCCCAAGGAATTAGAAGAGGGTTTGTGATGCCTCAGCACCAGAGAGGAAGCTCCCATCTGAAGTCAACAGGGGATTTCGTTTGTCCAGATCTACTGTTCATTTATCAGCTGCCACAGAGGAAATTTGCAAGATAATGCTAAATATTTGGCTGCCTCTCATGGTCTTTTTGATTAGAATGCTGACTCTCCTATTTTAAGTGTCTGAGCCCATCACCTTTCACAGAATCACAATATAAAGGACATGTAGATAACTAGAAGCGGAAATAACCGGACTCTGTCTTTTCACCCACAACTGACCACTCTTTGCAATGCTGCAAAAGAAATGGAACAAGCGATATTAAGTTTTTAGGGGGGGAGGAGGGAGGAAAAAACTAATTTGTCAGCCTCCTCATTATTATTGTGGTGCTTACTCATTTTCCTAAGGTATTAAACTAAATGGAGGGAATAACTCACCATCTACCCGACTCAGGAAGACTCTGAACAGTCACATAACAGGAGAGGAGGTCATTCCCAGCACTGGCTGGCAAAGGGGTGCGTTCCTGGAAGACCTTTAAATAGCAGTTGAACTAGAGTTACTTTTTTGCCAAGAAACTGGGTCCCTATAGGACGTTAGGACCTTCTTCATGTTTAGAGTCAGCAGATGGTTTTACATATGAAAAAGAAGTTAGTTCTTGACTTTAACATAAAAGAAAACACACTGAATCTCTTTGGAGAATCAAAATGCTGCCAAATAAGCTAAACACACGTCTTCCTAGAGCTAGGAATTGTGAGAGCTAATGTTATGTTTTAAGCCTAACTTACCGTGCTGAAGAGAGCGATAAAACAAAATTGTCTCTAACTTGAAAGCCTCACCTGCCTAAGGATAGATAACTTCCTGGAATGTTGGAGTTGTTGTTCGTGTAAAGTAACAAGCCATGTGTTTTCCCTTCTATAAACAAGCTTAGGTTGCCCCAACCATATAGGATGTGCTTGATCACAGGTAGCCAGGAGGTACATGGGAAGAAAGTAGATCAGGATGTATGCCTGCCCCTGACTGAAGGAAGCCAGGAAGTATGCAGCCTTGATGGGTTTGCCTTTATAAACTCCAGGCTAGTAGCAAACGTAATTTGGAACCAAACTCTGGGAATCCTGGGGTTGGACCTGGCCAGTATTTACCAAAACTTTCTTCAAATTTGGCTGAAAATTGTGGTAGTGGTCTTATTCTTGCCCTGTGGAATTAACAGAGTTATGAAATACAATGTGGGGAGGGGTGCCTGGTGGAGCTGTGCCAAGGTGCGCCCCCAAGTAATTGTACCATCAATCAGATCTGGTGTAAAGGGGGTTCACTGACAGAAAGAAGAAGAGGGAGGACTTGGGAAAGGGTAGAGGCAGATGAGTGAGCCATGAGGGCAGATAGAGGAAGGGGCAGGAATGAGGACCAGGAGAAGGAGTAGAAACAGAATAATTGAGATGTAGATAAGCAGACAGATGGGGGCAGAGCCATGAGGGCAGAGAAGAGTGAGGGTAATGCAGAGAAGGACAGAAAGGGGGAAGAGGGGGAACACTGAAGAGAGAGAAAGAGAGGAGAGAGGGGAGGAGAGGAGAGGAGAGGAGAGGAGAGAGAGAGAGAGAGAGAGAGAGAGAGAGAGAGAGAGAGAGAGAGAGAGAGAGAGAATATATGGGAACATAGAGAAAGAGACCTGAGATGACAGGCATCTCTTTTAATCTCTTTTATAAGCAGCTGAAGTGGAAACTTCTAGTTTTTTGGAAAGTTAGTTATGTCAAATGATGTTTTGCGGGGGCACACAGGAAGGTCTAGTAAAACAAAAAGGTAAAAGTGGGAGATAAACACTGAGCCTTGGTTTGGTTTGCTTTACCTCATGATTCTTCCCTAAAGATACGCATGTATTGGTTTGCCTGACAGAGCACTGTTGAGTTCAATTTGGGATTATGCCACCATTGAGACAAACTTGCCTAAGAACTGCTCCTGAGGTTCCTGAAGTAGCTTGCTGCTTTTGTGGCCTCCCTTCAGACAGGTCGGTGAACCTGATGGCTTCTTCAGGATTTAACTACAGCTGTCTGTTATCTACTCTTTGAAAGGACTGGACTGTGGCTGCTGGTTTGTGCCTGGTCTCTGCCTGCCTAGAGGACTGGTCTGCAGCTGCTAAGCCATATTCAATGTTTGCTACAGGACTGAACTTCCCCCGCCCCCAAAGAAGATCAATTTCATCTCCAAAGAAGTATTGCTGAACAGGTTCACATCCCCCATATCCTAATAACTTTTCTCTTCCATGACCTCTGCAGGGTGGTGGGCTAAAAGAGAGGTTGAACCCTTTTTAAAGTAGGTTGGAAAAAAATTATGCCTACATGCAACCCATACCTGGTACACCTGTCAGGAGGTACTGACACACACCATTGCTAGGTCCCTGGGAGAAACCTAGTGGAATCGCCTGTAAGCTAAAGAACGGAACATAAGCCTATCTTACAGAAAGGATCAAGGAAGCATATGACCATCACAGAGCTAAGAACAGGAAGTGTAATTGGTTGGGAGATGCTTAGCTATTGTTCATATAGCAAGAAGGACTAAGGAATGTTTTACTGTGCCTTTATTCTATACAATTCCCCATCTTCCTATCTATGTCTTTCTAGCCCTTGTTCTGGTAAAAAGGGCCATTGTAGTACCCTGAAAGGAAAGATAAAGGGGGGCATGGGGAGAAGGCTTAGGGGATAGATTGGGAAAACCCACCACTGTTTTTCCCAAAAGCCATTTTACAGTTCATGCCTAGCAAGTTAAAACGGGGCAGACGTCCCAAGAGTCTGCCTGAAGTCATTCTTTTTTTACTGCGTGTCGGAGATGATGTTATTGGGCTGTGTGAACCTAGGGCTACAAGGGAGCCTACCACAGAAACTATCTGAACGTGTTACCCACTTTCTCTGTTAGAAACAAAGTATAATCTTTACAACACACAAAGGAACACGTGCACAAAACAAAATTGTTTTTCCAAGGCAATTTTGATTTCTTTTTGTGAAATTGACATGCCAGATCCCAAACATGGCCAACTAGCTTACCACACCTAGGCCAGAAGGTTACTTAGGATTAGTATTAGAAAAAAATTCTATTAAAGATTATGACCATGATCATGTCCTTTTTTTTTTTTTTTATTGGCTGGTGTTCAACTTCATGTTTTTTCAAGAATGGTTAGTTGCCAAAGTATCTGCAAAGGAAATTCAGAAAAGGGGGAGGGGCCAGCCACTTTCTGCCCTCAAGTTCTAGGGATGGAAGGAGTTATAAAAACAAAAGTTTCCTCAGTTTGGGTAGATTGATAGATTTACATAAAAAGTTTACAAGGTGGGCAGATATGAAATATTGGCCCTTGGTGGGCCAAAAGCCTTCTACCCTGTATTCAATTCTAATGTACTCACAGAATGCCAGTTGCCATGAGGCTCCCCAAAAATCTGCAAGGCTGTACTGTGATTATTATTCAATTTCTGGAATAATACAATGTTTATATTTTCTATCTTTGTAGAATTCATATGTCTAATCTTGGTGTTCTGCCATGCACCAGCTAACTTTTCTAAGGGAGGTCTTGATACTCCATTCTTTTATCATTCATCAACACCATCCTTTGCCCATCAGTATAACTAGAAAATTACTTCAACTATGTAGAACAGTGAAGATCTTTGTGCCTAGCTCATACTATTTTCTGAAGATTAAGTGAACAAGACACTGGACAGAAGCACTTTCCACAGTCTAGTAAGAACTCAAAATACTGTGGCTTGGTTGTTGCCTATTGTCCTTTATATATTACATAGAAGCCTAAGTCAATTATTCAGCTCCACTTTCAGTATACACTTGTGATAAGCTCTGAGTAACAAATGCCTCTTACTTGTTAGTTACTTCTCTGCTGTTGTGATAAAATACCATGACCAAAGCAATGCATTTATTTGGGTTTACCGTCTCAGAGCGCTAACAGTACATCACAGCAGTGGTGTGGGGAAGCCAACAGTAAGCATGTAGGCTGGAGCAGCTGAGAGCTCACATCATGAGCTTCAAGTAGGAGACAGGGAGGGGCTCACTGGGAATAGTGCGTACTTAAAATCTCAAGACTCAGTCCCCAGTGATAGACCTCTTCCAACAAGGCCACACACCCTGATCCTTCCTAAGCAGTTCCACCAATTGGGGACCAAGTATTCTACATATGGGCCTATAGGGGTTGTTGTTACTCAAACCGCCATATTTGGAGTGAATGAAAATGAGGACACAGCTACTCTTAGGTATGGTTGACCAGAAGGGTTTTATTGTAAATACTATGTAGAGAATATCCAGCGGTATCGGGAAGCGTCCAGACTGACCATTCCCAACAATAACATGGAGCCATGGAAAGAAGATGGAGTGGGAGAGAAAGAGAAGACAGAGAAAAGACAAGAGAGGGGACCAAGAGCATGTGAGAACCAAAAGGGTAGGAGCCAAAATGGCCGAGTTATACAGGAATCAGTAGCTTAGAGAAGGAAGGCAAGCCCAGCCTCTGAGGAGGAAAGGTTTAGGGTAGGGTATAGGATGAGAGGCGCTGGGAGGAGTCACAGCTGCTAAGATTTGTCCCAGAGTTCTTTGAGACCTAACATGGACTACCAAAATAGCCTCTGCTTTAGTCAGCTTTGCATTGCTATAACAAATTTCTGAGACAATCAACATGTCAAGAGAAACATTTTCTGATCCATGATTTTAGCAGTTCTAGTACATGACTGACAGATTTACTCTGTGTAGGTGTCTTGTGTAGAATCTGAACAGTGATGCTGATACCCTGAAGCTGTGAGCCAAAATAAATCTTTCTTTTTAAGCTGATCTTCTCAGATATTTTATGACAGCCCTAAAAGGAGTAATTAACAACATGCAGTGATCAAAGACTCAACGAGCCACACCTCCTCAAAGCTCTGATTTTCCAATTATCTGCCCCAGGGAGCCGGCTCTTCAGCACATAGAGTCCTGGGAAATACTTCATACCCAAAGTTCCATGAGCCTCAACACGGGGATCCTGCCAGTTCCCTTGTTCTCACTGGCAATCCCCAGAATTATTGAATATCAGTAACATGCCACTGCAGTACTCACAACCTCTCCAGTGACCTCTCATCTTATCTAAAGAAACCATAACTTTTACAAAACCCAGAGCTTCCCCACAACATCTTCACTTTCTTTGGATTTCAGCTTCTGTATTTCCTCCTCTATTCACTACCGTGGGGAATACTATCTAGATTTCACTTCTGTGTTTCTTCTTTCTCCTCTTTTGCTCTATTGAAACCCTTTTAAGGGTAAGCATTTGCTGTGATAATTTTCTATGTGGCTGTATATAGCCTGTATCGTGCCCTTTAGAAATATTTGTGAAATTAATTGACTAATACGTAGAGGTAATTTTTAAGTAAGTATTTGCATTCTTAAATATTGGAAGTTGAATGCTTGCTCTAAGAAAGGAGTTCAACCAAAACAGGACAAAGATGGAATGGAGCCTAGAGCAAAGAAGTAAAACATGGGCTTTGAGCTCAAGAGACCATTTAAAGGAATGTCTGTTAAGATAGAGCTAAAGAACTAAGACTATGGCTGGCAGAAAAGATTTCCTATTTGGAGGTAATTTCATCACACATGATGGTAATCACCATGAGGAGGATTTAAAGGTATAGTTAGTATTTTTTCTACCGTGTTTCTTTGGGGCCATGTTTTTTAAAGTAACAAGTCTGTTAAAACTGCTATTTTGATATATTGGCAGATTACTTCAGTGGCTCCAGTCACTAGCTAAGCCAACGTCCCCACTAAGCAATAGTCACCATGTTGACTTCAAGATTTGGGGGGAAACTCCTGTGTAGTTCAGCAATGAAAAGAAACAACCACTCATCTTGCAAAGTTATGTTCCATTCACTTCCGGTTAATTACCATGTAAGAAAGCTCAACATAGGCAAACTATGAGAAGACATAAAAATATTCTCTAGAAAATTAAGGAAAAGGAACTCAGGGGACACCAGTAAGGAGCCTGAGTGATCTTTAAGGCAGAAGCTAGAGTTTCTGACAAGATGAGGGCATTTTCCCAGGGATTCAGAGATGGAATCAGAAACCAGAATAATTAAGGATGCATACATCCACTTTCACATTTTCTTATTTATTTCCTAGTATTAATTCCTCTTTATCAAAGGACTGAATATCCTAGGTCTGAACTATTTCTCTGGCCAGAAACTTGACAGGGACACACAACATGGACCCCACCCTACACTTACACCTCTGTCACTCAGGAGCAATTTCTCACACCCCTGGGCTACAGATCTTCTTCACTGCGTTCTGTCCAGATGCACCACACCAGCTCTTTAATGCACTGGGGTGTTGTCAGGCATAATGATGAGCCATCTGAATAATGACACCCATTCTAGGGTGTAAATTAGATAGCCGCTTGTCCCCACCCCACAAAGTGGAAGTTGAGTCAGCGCAGCCATTTGAAACTGCAGTCTGCCTTGCTATAAATCTCCAAGTCAGGGATGAATGAGGTCTCCTTTACCTGCCAGATGGCGTGTGACTTCTCACCTGTCAACAAGGTTCTTTGGCAGCATCTGACAGCGAGCCTTCACCTAAAATTTCTGCTTCAAAATAAAAGGCCTATCCCTGCCTGTGAAGCCAGTGAATAGAGGGGCCAGGAACCTCCCCCACACACACACACACACAGCTGGCAGCACACAGGGCAGAAGAGAAATGAAAGCTGCCTGGGCTCTCATTCCCATCTGGGTCAGGTGCTGTTGATCATCCCTGAGACACACCTCCATCCCTACACCTCTCTAAGCTTTGGGGCCAGGCAACCCAGCAAGATTTCGAGATACCCTGGATCTGCTCTCCGTGCAACTATTTATAGCTATTTATATCTGCGGGATGCCAGCCATGCTTAGATCTTCGTGACACTTTTAGAAAGTTGCACTGCTATTTTCTCAACCTCCTAACAAGGAAGCAACAACAGATACAGCCCATCCTCATCAGGACAAGGAAGGCTGTAATTTGTGCTTATGTGTTTGCTTTATTTTTTTAACCTAGGATGCCATTTAGGAATCTTCAGGACTCTTCTCTTCAGGCACACCCCACCCCTCAGCTGTCTTGATTAGAAGCTCTGTGTATGCTGGTCAGATCTGGGGATTAATGACGGCTAATTTGCCTGAGGTTGGTGCAGCCCAGGCAACAGACTTTGCACAACCAGCTTTTGCTGCCATATGGGCGGAAGCAGCTGTTTCAATTACTTTCAGTGCCCAGATGTGTCAGACGAGCCACCAGTCCTCTGCGGGGTACATCAGCAGTGCGGCAGCTAATTGCTTCAATCGTGTATGGAAGCATGGTACTGGGTACTGTGAAAGGGGTTTTGGGGACAGCCGAGTGCCAGCTGTCCTCACAGCTCACAATGCCAGCAATCAGACAGGCTGAGACTAGACTTTGAGTTCCTTGCTGACACATGAATTAGCTGTGTCTTTGTCAGGTGTACACAGTGGATGTACAAAGGCAGGTAACTGACACCACAGGCTAAAGTGTATTCACTTCTTCACAGATCACATAAGCAAAGGACCACAGTATTTGGAAGACCTGGCATTGTGGATGCTTAGGAAATCAAAATTATGTGATTTCAAATAGCATGCAATTCAGATTGTCCATATGAATATGAAGCTTTGAGACATAGTTTTAGACGTTAACAGTTGATCCATCTTGTGCCACACTGTATGTAGGTCGTGGGATTTTGTTGTTGTTGTTGTTATTGTTGTTTTGTTTTGCTTGTTGTTTTTTAATTTCAGAATGAGTCAAGAGAGGAGAGGAATGAAAGTTCATCTACCATTCATTCTTCTTTGCCTTCTCCTGAGTTCCTGATTGGTGGTGGTGGTGGTGGGCAGGGATCAGAAATAATACCCAGAGAAGATGTTCCATCCCATTGTTTGGGGTACAGTGATAACTGAAAATCTGAGGTAAGTGGGGAGCTGTTATCATCATCACAATGCATTTACTTAGGGAAAGAACAAACATTTGTTTTGTGATAATTCCATGATAATCAGGGTGATTGTACTGTACTTCCCTAGTCCTTGTTGCCATGGTTATGCCAAGCAGTTTGTGGCTATGGAAGCCCAAGAATAGTCCACAGTGTTCAGTCTGAGCCCTTTCATCAAACACATGAGCACTGATTTCCCTTATGCAACACAACACTTCGGGAGCTCAAAATAAGTTTTCTTTCTTTCAAATCAACCTCTTGCAGTAGGTTGCATCTGACCTGTATTGTGAAATGATGGTGTGCTCTTTTGCTCATTGCTTCACTTAAGGCATTGAGAACACTGACAAACAGAATGCACATACCCCACATATATATAGACAGACCCTGCTGAATGTGAAACGAGAGAATAATTGAGTGAAAAATGTTCATATTTATCTATTAATGAGATATATTGATAAAATTTAGCCCCCAGGATATACCAAGTGAACAGGTGTGTAATCAGTTCTTGAAATATACTAGAGTAATCAGGTCCATCCTCCTTAAAATGCTATGAGATGCCGACTTGGGTCACTCCTACACTGAACTTCCTGACCCACTTTAGTGGGTTCTAGCTATGCAAATCTAGAAGGCAAGTATTTAATCCCTTTCTCAAGCTGGCTACTCAAACAAGTTATAATATATTGCTTTATTTAATCATTACAATTAATAGTGGTGCCTGTATGTGCTTCTATGTATTTAAACAGATAATCTTCTAAAACTATGCATGTATATTTGCAAAAATATTCCATCCACAGAATTCCTAGGGACCAAGTGCAGGTGAACATTGATGAGATATTTGTCACAGATTATTGGGCCAACCCCTGGTCTTCTTTCCTCGGAGTCATAAAGATGGCAGGTTTTCCTCTTTTGACTGCAATATAGCAGACTACATTAACACTTGGCATCATACAACCACAGGTTCTTATTTCTTATGTACAGCCTGGGCAGCACTGCTCTGCACGCCTTTCACAGGAAGCCCCAGAGGGCTGGATGTGGCCAGAACTGAACTGGGCTGGACTGGAAGTTCTGCAGGCAGACATCTCTCTCCAGGCACAGCTGCTCACTTCCAAGAAAAGCCTGGGCTCCCTTCAGGTGATATTTCTTTCTTTGGACCCCTGAATCTGGGTTCTCTCCAGCAGGACAAATCAGGTGCACTGAGAACAAGATAAAAAACAAATTCCAATTTTTAGGGTTGGTCAGGAATTATCATAGGCCGTGTGGTCATAGTGCTATAGGAAGAACAAGCTAACCATTGGAAAGAGATGGCCTGCATGTACAAGCAGGCCAAAAGAGGGCAATGGTAGCTATTCAGAAACTACACAGAGTGGTTATAGGAGGGTGTGCTGACATGAAATGCAGAGATTCTAACTGCACTAACAAATAGAATTTGTACCATCTTGGGTTGCTTTTATATTGATATAATAATAATCATGCAATCTTTAAAAACAGGAAACAAAACAAACAAAAAGCTTTCTAATTCAATGGTAATATCCACTGTATTGTTAGAACACAAGATCTAAAAGAGAGGGAGAGTTGTATTGTGTTTAAATCTTTCCACTCTTGAAAACAGTGAAAGTGGTATTGATTGGGATATTTCCTGTGTTTTTTTTTTTTTCTTGCTCTTGTGTAGTAAGAATAGAGAAGAATAATTTACGCATAAGAAAGATCTCACACTGTCATTCACTACTGCCAAGAGGAAGAAGTGTTCCTCCACACATTCCCCATTCTTATCTGTGCTGCATTTTAACTGAACCGAGTGTGTGGATTATAGTCTGTGCCTCCTTGTTCCTTGAATCGTGCTCAGATTCTCTTGGGACAGTGCTGTGTCCATCTGAGTGTGAGTCAGGGTGTGAATGGAGAAGCAAGCCATTACCACAGCCACAGGTTTCTGGAAGGTTATATCCACTGGGGAGAGCTACCCTCCAAAAGATGAAGTCCTTCTGGAGCAGGAAACCTAATGCTGGCAGGGACACTAAGCTTAGTGCTAATTCTACTTGAGAAAGGGTACACAAAAGAGGAACTTGGTCATACGATGGATGGCAGTGATGCTACTAATGTTGGACTTTCAGGACCAGATGCTTGCATCCAGGTGACCTCTCCTATTGCACATTTACATTATAATATATACCAAGGGAGCTATGGTTTGAATGTCTGCCCCTTCTAAGAGTGACAATGGAATTAAATTGTCAGGGCAATGTTTTTGTTTTTTCTTTTTCTTTCTTTTTTTTTTGTTGTTTTTTTTTTGTTTTGGTTTGGTTTTAGTTTTTAAGGGATACAAGGCAATGAGAGCAGAGCTCATTGATGGATTAATGCTCTTGCTATAAGTTGATAGGACACTTCCCTCCCTTTCCAATCTCATTCATCTTCTGCAACATGATGATTTCCACCTCGCTATGACAGCAAGAAAGCCCTTTCCAGAATATAGCAAGTTCCTTGACCTAAGACTTCCCAGGCTCCAGAGCTATGAGTCATGATAAATTCATCATTCTGCTGTCCTGTAATGGCATCACAATACAGGGTAAGACATAGTTTATTCTTTGCTCAATATTTTCCCCAGAATAAGATGTTTGAGTTGTTTCCAGATTTGAGCTATTATGAATGAAGCTGCTATGAGCAATCGAATACAGGGTGTTGTTGTTGTTGTTGTTGTTGTTGTTGTTGTTGTTGTTGTTGTTTTAATGCATTCACTTATTTACATCCCAAATATTGCTCTCCCTCCTGGTCCCTCTTTCATTGACTCCCTCCCCCTAACCCCTCTGCCCTTCTCCTCTGAGAGTGTGGGATCCTCTGGGTATCCTGCCCACCCAGGCACATCAAGTCTTTTCCAGATTAGGAGCATCCTCTTCCACTGATCCCGGACAGGGTAGCCATGAAGACTGAGCTGCCTGTCTGCTACATATGTGCTAGTGCCAGTGTATGATGCTCCTTGGTTGGTGGCTCAGATTCTGAGAGTTCCCAGGGACCAGGTTAGTTGGCTCTATTGGTCTTCCTGTGGAGTTCTCATCTACTTCTGGGCTTCCAGTCCTTTCTACAGCTTCTCCCTAGGCGTCTCCAACCTCTATTTAATGTTTGGTTCTGGCCATCTTCATGCACAGGTTTTTATGTGATGTGTTTTCACATCTCCAGCTCGCTTCTAGCTGCTCTGACTAGGATTATCACGGCACACATCCCCTCTCTTAATTCTCTATCTTGGTTGCTTTTCTCACCATTGTGACATCATCGCAGAGAACATAAGCAGGAAAGTTTGCCTTGGCTCATAGATTCAGCCCATTCTGGTGATGAAAGCATGCATGGTAGTCTGAGCATGTGGTGATGATGGTTAAAGCTTGGAAAATCAGTAATCAGGAAGTGAGAAAGCCAAGGACCAGTAGCAACTCCAGAAGTCAACCATGAAAGGTTGCGCGACCCCCTAGTGATTACACCCTCCAGCGAGAGCCCTGTAACACAGTGTTTCACAAAGACCCAAAGGAACATCACTAACTGAGAACCAAGTTTTCAAACTATGGAGCTTCTCAGAAGATAACACCCATTAAAGCTGAAGGACTAACTACATTTGAACAGTTATTTTATCAATAAACTATAGTCTCAACTCCAAAGGGTTGAGTGTTGTCTATCTCAGTTACCGGTGTAGCATATTTGTCCTTATCACCGGAAAACTTTCATATCTTAGAGACATTATCTATTTCTTTCTTAATTACATATTTTTTAAACAATCAGAAACAATGATCATACTTCCCTAAGTTATTTGATTTTATTTAAATCTTTTCCACAGAGCAGTCCACTCTGCCTAAAAGAGCAATGTCCTATGAAATTACAGTGAGATAAAAAAAATAATAATAAAGTTAAAATTGGGGGAGGGTGTAGTCCCTAGAAGAAGGGACTTAAAGAACACAAGGAAAGGAGTCTATATTGGACTAACATCAAGCCACGTGTTTCTTTTGTGGTTCTTACATTAGTCATGCATTTCTATGAATATGCATCAGTTGGTTACAGTGTTCCTGACTGCTCAAGCCTTACCTTAGCCTCATAATTCATGTCCATTTTTATTCCTGATAAAGTCTGAATAGTTTTATTAATGCATTGTGCTACCTTTAGGGCATTTGTCTCCAGCCATCCCAAGTAGAAAGTAGAAGTGACCGAGGAAGTTGATTCTAAGGCAAGACCCACTCCTGGGGATATGTCTTTTCCCTGTAGCTAAGCCCTAGTCAGATACATGTGGACTCTCTTAAGCACCTGAGGTACATCATCTAAATTTTACAACACCTAATCCCAGAGCACTTAAACAATAGTGGCCAAGAAGATATACAACCTCAGTAGATTTCTTAATTAGAAAAAGAAAAGTGAAAGCATAATGCTTGCATTTCTGTAGTAAAAGGGCTTAGGTTCTTTTGTTAGGTGGCCATTAAAAGAGAGAAAATAGGGGTTCTATCACAGTGAACTTTTCCAGAGCCACTAAGAACAATGCATCCTTTGTAGGAAAATAGAATAAATGGAGGTTATTTATGCTACATGAAACAAGCTCTCCCACAAAAACCACACTCGCATATTTTCTCTCATCCAAGGAAGCTAAAAGGAAGAGGAAGAGGTATTAAAAAGAAAAGTAAAAGGCCCGTGGAAAGATTTTGTGTTACTTTTCCTAGGGAAGAGGAAGCCAGCAACAGACCAATGTAATGACCGCACCAATGTTCAATGTGGCAAACCAAATGACTTCACATACAGGAGTGTGGCTGAGGATGGCTTACCTGCATGTGAGTGGCTTGAAGGCAGATGAAGGCAGCTGCATCCCTGCAGGGCCCCCAGCCGAGGAGGTGATAGGGAAGAAGAGTGCGAGCCTGATGCTCTCTGCTGGACTCAGAGCTTGGCAGGTAGGAGCATCACCCCCAGACAACAGCACCTCTTGGAGCCCCCTCTTCTCAGCAAATTTCCATGATGGTGTTGCCTTGACGCAGGAGCTTTTAGCTCTAGGACCTGGTGAAGCTTCGTGTACGTCTGTAGCCTCTTGAGTCTCAGAAAGAGAAAGGAGAAAGGATGTTGAGAAAGAGGAATAGTGAACATGCCACAGCAAAAAACAAACAAACAAACAAACAAACAAAAACCTTGCAAGTTATATGTGCTAATTAATCAACAAAAAGGTATACCATGCTTACTGCTATACTACGTGGCATTTCCATTTAATAAGAATCCTTAGAAATTGATGTGTTCCAAAACATTTTGGTTTATCCCTTAGGTATGTCATATTCTTGATCAAGAAGTGACTTCTCTCCCCAGGGAGCTCACCATTCCACCTTGCCCAGTGTGATGTTCTCATGCAGTCCCTTCTTCAGGAAAACAGAAAGAGCATGATGGGAACTCTCCTGCAAGAACCGTATGACTTCTCCATCGTGTATCTAAGACAGACAAAAGAAATGGTTACAGAATGGTACCCCGAGTCACTAGAATATGCTTCTGTGGAGTTTTAAAAAAAATCACCAAAAAAATGAAGATGAATGAGCCTAAACCTAGGCCTGAGGCTTAATTTACCTTTTATCCCAGTCCCCACTTATCCTGAGGGACAGTCAAATTTATTCTACTACCAAAGGCTTTGTTCACTGGATGTCTTTCTTTGGATTAAAGTTTGAATGTGATTTTTAAAGCTTTTCAATAACTAATATTATACATATTTTCACACATTTAATGTAAAAGAATTATATTTTTAAAAACACACATAAATATGTTAATATATTTTATATATTGTTAACATATTGCTAAGACACACACATGCATACACATGCATACACACACACACATACACATGCATACACACACACACATACGCATACACACTTACCTATGTCTTTGAGTCTGACTTTCACTTCAGTTTTAATTTCTTACCTCACACTCAGACACTATGCTTTGGAGTACAACTGGGAGAATATATTTCCAGTCCTTCAAAGAGAGCTGACTCAGGCAGCAAGAGATGTTCAGAGTCTTCGTAAAGCTGGGAATTCACAGAAACAAACAAACAAACATGTGAATATGATCATGTGACTTCTGCTGGTTGTAGTGGGACATCCCTGTGCACAATTAAAGATCCTGGGTTTTTTTTTAAGTAATGGACTAAGATCATATTAAAGAATATTTTAATAATCTGCAAAGACTGTGAAATATACATACTCATATAAAATATTTCATACTCATCATCTAATGGCAAAAATTGAATTCATCTAGTTAAAGCATGTAGGAACAATAAGTTGTAGTCTTCAGTGTAAAACACAGCAAGCCCTACAGATCATTCATTTTGTTTAGAGCCCTGGCACTTTGACTCTTCTAAGGACTCATAAATATATGCAGGGTAATGTAATGCAAATGACTTAGTGCACTAGTGACACAAATGATTTCCTTCTGTTCTGTAAAAACATGACCTAAAGGTTATAGTTTAATGGTCCTATGGGATTCTAATTGTTGTTTATCTATCCTTGAAATAATATGTCTAACTCTTGTTTTCATTCCACAAACCATACCTACAGCACATTTTTTTGTAACTTTAAAGACAAATTCTTTGATAAAAGATCACAGTGAAAAGGACATATTTTCAAATATAGGAAATACATTTTTTTGGCCATTTACAAGACCATCAACTTGTTCTGTCTTAATTGCATTCAAATGATTTCATTGAAGACTTTTCATAGCATCTTATAGAAGACAAAAGATGGATGCTGCACTCAACAACTAGTTACTTTTATAGCAAGTTCCCTAAAGATACAGAGTTTCTGGGTATATGGTCTGACTCCTAAGGAATTACAGGCCATAACTAGTTCAACTGCCTCACTGTGGCTTAATGAAGACAGAGGAGACTTCTCAGTATGAAGCAGGAGTCTTACTACATTGCACCTCCCTTGACGTTGGTTAATACCCCGATTTTAATGCCAATCAACTAACTATCCCGCTTTGGTCTTGCATAGGACTTTCATTGGTACTTATCAACGAGAAAACCTTATCATGTTCTCACTCCAAGTGTTATGCTATAACATAATACCTGAAGCTGGATGATTTTAAAAAGAAGTAAAATTTACTTTATAACAGTTATAGGGATTTCAGTGTCAAAGTACTAAAAGTACTGGTAGGTTCTAATAACTGGCGAAGGCTACTCTCTGAGTCTCAGATGGTATCTTGCTGTGACGACCTTAGATAAAAAGAAATGTGTTTTCACAGGCAGAAAATGGTAACATGCCAACTGAAACCATGAGCCGCTTCCTCTGTGAAAGCCTTCATCCCATGCATGGTGTAAGAGACTCTACTGGCAAACCAACCCCTGGAGTTCCCATCTCCTAATACAACCACATCCACATCGACAACACTTGGGTTTAGAAGGTATGTATCCATCTTAGTCACATCAGCTTGGCAATGTAAAAAAAATCCCCACAGTGGGACTCGGCTTCATTTGGAAACCATCTAGGAAGTGGCACATGTACACCACTATTTCCACAGGTTTTCCCTGGCTTCCTCTTCCCTTTTCCTTCCTTCTCTCCTCTTGTCTCTCAAGCACTCTCTGTTTCATGCCTTCATTTCCACTCCTCCATTCTATCATCTGTCATGTTACTACACTGCTTGTGGTCTGGTTTTCATTAGGTTAGCAACTGACAGCTGCTTTTCATGTATTATAGTTTCCTTCACTATAGGAAAACTGACTAGTGTAATTTGGATCTTGATTGACCCTGCTCCCAAGGGTCACGTGTTGAGGCTTGCTCATCATCCTGTGACACTTTGGCAAGTGGTGGAACCTTTAGAAAGTATGACTTAGTAAAAGTAAGTTGGGTGTCGGGCAGCGGGTCACGGGGAAATAAAGAGGGTGGAAAAGAACCCTTGTCTTGCCAGAGTACTGGTGCTCTGGGCTGGTGGGCATGGGGAATGCCGGGCACTCTCTACACAGTCTGGGTTAGCGTTTGGCTGTGGGGAGCCACTGAATCTCAGTCCACCAGGATAGAGAGGGAGCAATCTGGGGTCTCTGGGCCTCATGGAGGCCAGAGATGACAGGTTCTCAGTCTTGGACATCCCAGACTTCACTGTATGTCACAGAAGAGTTGAGAATAAAGTAAGGACCTGGGGGCTGCTCAGTCAGCCTCTGGCTGAAGGGGAAAGAGGGCAAGGGGAGAGGGAGTGTTGAGTGGTTTCCACATGGGGGAGAGCCCTTGGTCGGGTCCATGGCTGGAGTGCAGGAAGGCCTTCTGGTGGGAGGTTAGACATGGCTCTTTAGGGGAAAGCCTATTCCATTGTTCAAGCATGATGGGTCTTGATGAGCAGAGATGCTCCACAGTCTTAGAGCTTTATTATAGAAAGGCAGAGAGAAAGAGAAAAGATAGAAACAGAGAGGCCAGCCATGGCCACATGGAGAGAGGGCGAAAGGGATGGGGAGACGAAAATAACAGAGGTGAGAGAGCAAGGAGGGGCCAAGCAGCCCTTTTCATAATGGGCTGGGCTATCTGGCAGTTGCAGGGTAGCTGTGGGGAGAAGCATACCTGGCTATTGTCAGGTAACTGTGGAGGTGGAGTCTAGCCAGGATACCAGAAACTTGGGACTTTGTCTGTATGACTGATAGTCACAGGATTATGGAGTTGGGGGCTTCATGGTGTCAGGCACCTATGTCTGTCTGAGAGCATGGCTCACTGTTCCGTCCCTTGTAGTTTCTACTGGATCTCCAGAGTAAGTTTTGATTGACCAGAAAACAGGGTGCCTTTTACGGTCCCACAGTTGGGGATGTCTCTGGGGTCATGTTACTGGAGATGATATAAGGATCTTGGGTGCTTTGCCTTTCCCCCTTTTCTCCCAACTTCCATGACTCAAACTGCCTTCCTTTAGTGTGTCCTTCATGTCAAGGACCATCTCGACTTAGTCCCCCAAACCAGTGTAGCTAACAGACTGAAATCTCTGAAGGGGGCTAAAGTAAACCTTTCTTCCTTGTAAGTTGATTTTCTCAGGTATTTGGTCACAGAGACAGAAGCTAACACAGTGATATATTTCAAATTTCTAGTCATAACATGCAAGATATGGTGATAGTATATAAGGCTCACCTGCCTGTCAACCCTAATGCAGCAAATGTCATGGGCTCTCTCTTCCAAATGCACACTAGAACTTTGAAGAAGCCTCTAGTAAGGCTATGGAAACCAGTCATTCATAAAGAAGAATGGAGGTTTTAGTGAATGAGGCTTACATGAAGTCTGATATCCACAAAGATACAGGCACTGAGGGCATAAAGCCACAGGAATCAAGTTTCCATAAAGAAGTGCAAAGTCTGCAGTGAGTATTTTGGGGTTCTACCAGCAACTTTAGCACAGCTATGGTACCTTGAGGCCATTGCCTCTCTGAACTCCAGTTGATTCGACTGGAAAGGCACAAGTTACCATCTCCTTGGAAAACTCTTTACAAGAGTCATGAGATTCAATGTATAACACATCCAGGAAGTGCCTTCCATGGCTCAAATTCACTAAATGTAAGTAGTTATTTCATCTGGGGATGGAAAACCTTTTGTGCAGGGGTATGTGAGTGTGCCTGAGATCTTTCCTCAGTTTCAAGGCCTGCCATATTGTATAGTGGCAATTTTATGTGAGGACCCTAGAGTAGACAGGGCTTGCTGAGGAGTTACAAAGCTGTTGCGTTTTACTTCAACAAAAGAAAACAATAGGGGATTGAAATGGCTCGGTCAATTAAGTACTTGCTTTGAAAGCATCAGACCTGAATTCAGACTCATAGTACCTCATGCAAATAGGGTACAGGAGTGCCTAAAAACTTAGAAATGGTTGGAGTGAGAAGACAGATGGGTCACTGGAGTTGCTGCTGAGAAAGTCTAGTCAGTGGTCAAACAGCAATTTGAATGATGATCATAAAAGACATTCAAGGATTACCTCTGGTTTCCACATGCACATACACTCCAACACATGTGTTCATGCATACACAGGAAAATGTATGCACAAAAATTAAAACAAAATAAAAACTAAGCAAATGTTTTATAAAGAAAAGAATAGATTAAAGAGCAAACACATAGTGAAGAGCATTGTGCTTAATTTTTAAGAAAATTGTAGTTTATGTCTTCTCTGTGATTATGGAAGGAACAAATGGTACATTTGGAGAATTTGAGAAAATGATAGGTGTTATCCATTCATAGGAGTCTCTACTTCTATTGATGACAAGGAGAGCATGATTCAGACCCAAATCCAGGCTTTTTCCTGCATTCCAACCTACATATTAGCCAAGGCAAATCTAAGAAATGTATCTCCATAAGCCAGTGAGTGACACATATCAAACATGCTGCATTTTATTTTATTTCTATTGTTGACAGCCAGCTGTATTCTACCTTATGACATGGAAACATAAGTAAGGGCTGGAGAGATGGCTCAGAAGTTAAGAGGACACACTACTCTTGGAGAGGACCCACATTTGGTTCCCAGAGCCCATATCAGGTCGCTCCCATCTACTTCTAACTCCAGGTCAGGGGATTCTGATGCCCTCTCCTGGTCTACACAGGCATCTGCACTCAGAGTCATGTACACATCTGCAGACAGATATGTATGATATTTTTTTTTACTTAAATTTTTAAATATATCAATTCACTGACCTGCACGATACATACTTTCCATTCCAGTATCATTCACCATTCTACAGCAGCATAGTTTGGTTTAAATTCCCATTTTCCAGTACTCTACACACTAATATGGTCATCGCCCTTTTATTTGCAGTCAATATTGGATAAATCAACTAATTGCATCTAGTTTCCGCATCATTGCTCTCAGGAGTAATGTAAATTTTTAATTTAAAAACAGATTATTATTTCAAGTGGTCTTTTGGTTCTCAATGAATTTATCTTTATTGAAGTACTTACACACAGCCCTAGATGTACCTTATTAGCCAATGATCACATGTTGAGGAAGCTAAGGTACTAGATATTCAAAGCAATTGTCTGATATTCTGGAAGTATGAATACTTACCCTAATACTCGTGTATAATTTCTACTAAATAATCTTACTATTGAGAACAGGTAATGTACTTATGCTTGAGTCTTCTGTTCCTGTTCCACTGGTCCATGTTGGAGAGGATGTATGAAAAGTGGAGCCCTTCTCACTGTGAGTGGGATCTCAAACCAGTGTAGCACTATAAAGAATCTATGTGGAAAAGAAATGTGGCTTTTATTTTTCTGAGTCTTGATTATCTTACTCAGTACATTTTCTAGTTCCTATTTACTTGCAAATATGATTTCATTTTTATGACATCTGAATGTAAGTTCATTGTGTATATGTACTGCGTTTTAGTTTATCATTCATCAATACATGTTAGTATAGTTACAAATAATACAGCATATTATCATTTAATGTCATGTAATGCAGTTTGAGTGAGTTCAAATGTTTCAACAAGTGGACAAGAAACATAAGTGGCATTCACAGAGAAATCAAGTTGGAAGTCAATCTAAATTTCACAGCTTATTCATAAATAAATCCAAATGGATTAGCATTATTGCAAAGCATAATACTTTAAGAAAAAGACATAAAACCATCAAGCTCTGTATCTCAGTAGGCAGCTATTAGATATAACCACACAAAATTATAACTCATATAAGTAAATAAGGAAGAATTGGACTGTGCCTGTATTATAAGCTCTGCTCTATGGAAGACTGTGGCTTGCAAATCCTTGTTCTACATTGTGTGCAAAGAGAGTTCATCATCAAGGGTGGCAGTATTCCTTAGCTACTACATGCGGGCTGTCATACCAAATATAATATAGAAGTAAGTACACAGGAGACTGGCCAGATTCCCACTTGAAAAGACCAATATCAAGCATTGATTCAAACCTGGAACCACTCTTTTAGATAGAGGTGTGTGTGTGTGTGTGTGTGTGTGTGTGTGTGTGTGTGTGTGTGTGTGTGTG
>NC_034590.1:40916729-40942283 GCF_900095145.1 Mus pahari | reverse complement strand
TATGTGTGTGTATAAATTATTTGTGTGGATGTATGTCTACATGTGTTTATTTGTGTATGTGTGCATATTTATATGGGTGTATGTATATAGACATGTATATATATATATATATATATATATATATACATATGTGTATTTCTTTGTGTGTGCAGTGTGTATGTTTGTGCTTAATGTGTATATGTATTTATATTTGTATGCATGCTTACATGTGTATATATGTGTGTATGCATGGTTACATGTGTGTATATGTATGCTTGTGCATGACTACATGTATATATGTGTGTGTGTGTGTGTGTGTGTAAATATGTGTATGTGTATATTTGTGTGTATATATGTGCATATGTGTGCATGTGTATAATAGTTGTCCATATGTATGTTTGTGTGTATGTGTGTATACATATGTATATGTGTTTATATGTGTATATATTGATATATATGTAAATGTACATATATATGATTATATATGAAACATGCATGTATCTGTTTGTATATATATTGTGTATATCTGTACATGTATCTATGCATGCATGTATATGTATATGAATATGTGTGCATGTTTGTATGTATACATTTACATCTGTGTATATGTATACATGTTTATATGTGAGTGTATATATAGGTTCTTATGTGTGTATATTTGTATATGTGTTTGTGTATATGCTTGTACAAGTTTATTATATGTGTGTGCCTATGTGTGTGTTGTGTATATATACCTTCTACCACCAAACAATAAGATCAACCACATCCTTGAGTAAGTTCCCAAGTCCAGTCTAGAGTTATAACTTTTCTGGGCAAAATGTTTTCCTTGCTCCTACCTCTTTCCAGTTTCTCAAGGGTGGTTCTCCCTAGAAAAGCTCTGGGCATCCAACCATTGAACTTTCAGACATTTTAGACAACATTTCTCTCTTCCTATATCTCTTGTTCTTCTCCCATGAGCCCCTTCTTCCTGGTAGGATTGTTAACATACTTTCCCTTTAGAGAAAGTACACAATTTCCTGAAGTTTACATGCAGTGACTAAGCTATAGTGATGACTCTTCCTTGGAAGGAAGCAGAAGCAACCAAATTGTAAGGAACCCACAGTGGGCTTCATTGGCAGCTGCAGTGTCATCTTGAGGGCCAAGCTGTTAGAACTGATGTTTTCCCTTTAATTAGTAGAGATCAGCATGCTTCAATTAAGTCTTCATTTCACGTAGATATACTTAAGCTTGGCATCAGAAAGTGAGATGGCCTTGAGAAGACACTTGGACCAAGGACAGAATGACAAACTAGAAACACACACTGCAGGCTTGGAAATTTGATTTAACAAAGGAATCTATCAAGCTCACTAAAAACCAGGAGGTACAGGAAGATTGTCAGTAAAAAGGATTAAAATGACAGTCAATCCTTTTCTTGTTTTGGTGCCTAGGGACTGAGAGGGAACTGACTTTGTTAGCAAAGGAGAGATTTATCCACGTGAAGCTCTAGCTGGCTCTCAGAGTTCCCCAGACAGCTCAGAAAACATCACAGTCTATACTAAAGGTTGGTCATCAAATATTCCACTGAATGTAATTTCATTTGAAGTTTCTTATGAAACTTTACAGATTGGAGAAACCTACAAATGACGCATGGGCAGATTCCATCTTGTCAGCTTGTTAGTGCCAAATGCAGCTCTGGAATCTATAGCACCAATATTTCCATCTCAGAGGGGTTAAGAGAAGTTGTGATGGTAGACAGGTAAGTAAACATCAGAGGAACCACAAAAGAATACTAAGGGGCCATTATCAAATCACAAATCTGTTTACTCAGTCAAGGGATATAGTCAATGTAGCTTGCGTGATTTTGCAATGGAGGTCCAAGGACTAAAGAAACAAGCAGGACACAAAGAATCAGCATCCTCTTAGTGGACAAAAGTTAACAATGACAGCATCAGCTTGAAAAAATGCAACATGGTAATACCTGAACCAGGAGAAGCTTTTCAAGAAGAGTAGCCCTGGACACTTGAGATGGAAGTTGATCTTTGAAGCAAAGTTCTACAGGATAAAGGAGAATTTTGCTAAGCCCTCAGGTGATTAAATACCTAAGAAATTAAAACAAACAAACAAACAAACAAACAAAAAACAAACTTTAAGGAGAAGGCAAATAAGGAGAGAACAGCAAGAGAGGAAGATGGAGAATAAGCAGTACCAGAACAGATGGGTGTAAGGTGTCATGGTAGAGGAGCATCAGCTTGCAAAGAGCAGACCTAGGAGTGGCAACAGCACCTTTACCACAGTGAAGCCATTTGGTACATCATGTGATCTCGCACAAAGTACTAACTGAATCCTTTGCTCTTGGAAGACAAGTGAAAAGGAACACTGATATGTCTTTGACAAGTTTATCTTTCTTAACCTTCTTAACCCTCTGTATTCCTAGCAATGAAGGCATCAGTTTCTGGGGTCAATTGGCCATGCATCTGAGTCTATAGGCGATCCACAAATATACACAACTGAGGTCTCCTGAAATTGGTTTTTCCTTGAATATATAAAATGTGCCACATGAGCTCATAGTGGTCATAATTGTGTGAATAAGATCTGTGCAGATTCAAGCCATCTAAACTGCCAGAGTTAGATAGGGGAGGAACTCATGAAGTTCAAACATAGTTGGGAAGCTATTAGAAATTGTTGGCTGCTGAGGGAGGAGACTTGGTGCTCTGCAGGGATGGAACCCCTGAGAGGCTTCCCATATTCTAGTAGATAGCCCTATACCCATGAATATCTTCTGTTATGCTAACTGGAATTAGTGAGTTTGAGACGGGGAAAGAGAGAAAGGAAAGAAAAGAGAGACAGGAAAACAGAGACATGAAAGAGAAAGAGAGAGAACGGAGAGATGAAGGGGAGAGAGGGGGAGAGCACAAAGTCAGAAAAGAAAAGTAGTAAAGTGGGGGTGGGGATAGAGAAAGAATTAGAGGACATGGAATAGGGGGAATTTGATTAAATATATTATACATATATATCAAACTCTCAAGCAATAAATCAAAAAATACAAAGCATACCTGATTCCTAATGGCTTCCCTCCAATTTCCTTCTCTTACGTAGTAAATTTTCTTCACTTAAATGGTCTAAAGGTATAAGGTTTTTTTCACCAGTAAAGTCTCACCATCAAGTTCTAGAAGGTAACCAAAAGGAATGGCAAAAACTTAAGTCTGGGCGATCTTAGGAAAACCCACTGACCAACAACTCAGAAAAAGATATCCCATACCTGGCTCTGGGTTTTCAGGTATCCTGTATTATCTGGGAAAGGCATTGATTCTCTGTTATAGAGTAACTCCTTTTAAATATTTTTAAAATATGAATGTTTATTTTAGGAAGTTTCTATAGTAGTACGTTTGCATATGTTTTTTCTAATGTATTTAGTGGGTGCTGGAATGATGGCTCAGCTGTTAAAACCACTTGTTCTCGCAGAGGACATGGGGTCAAGGACCAGCACCACATGGGTGCTCCTAATTTTCTGTAAATGCTGTTCTCAGGGACTCAGTGCCCTCTTCTGACCTCCACCAGCATTAGGTACATACATGTTATACATACATGCAGGTAGAAAAACCAGCAGACACATAAAATAAGCACATCTTCTAAGTGTCTTTCATGTTGTTTAGCCCCTCCCTATACTCCTTCTGCTGCCCTGCTTTCCCACTGTCCGTCCATCCTGCTTAATGTTTCTGCCCCCCACCTTCATATACCTGCACTCCCTCTCTGTGTCCTTAAAATATATCCCAATGACCCTTTACTAGTTCCCTGCCTTCCACGGGAATTCCAACTTTAATACATATGTCAATTTTAAATCTAGCATACAAATATGAAAGAAAACAGTTGGAGTTTGTCTTTCTAGGTCTGAACTGCCTAATCCAGGATGATTATTTCCAGCTCCCTGCATTTTTCTGAAAAAAAAGAAATACCACAATTTCATTATTCTTAATGACTAAATAATATTCTATTGTATATAATTGTCATGTTTTCATAATCCATTAACCAGTTGATAGGTATCTAGGCTGTTTCCATTGCCTGGATATTGTGAATTGACCAGCAATGACATCTCTATACTAGGTTATAGAGTCCTATAATCGGAAGTGGCACAGCTATGCCTTATGGTAGTTCTATTTCTAGAAACCTACAGAACTGGTTTCCACAGTGGTTGTACCAGTTTGTACTCATAATGACAGCAGACAAGTGTCCTCCGCCCCCCACATCCACCCCAGAATTTTCAATCTACTCTTTTTCTTCTTTTCATAAGTCTCAGCCATTCTTATTGAGGTGAGACCAAATCTCAAAGTATTTTTAATTTTCACGTCCCCGATGGATAAATAAGGCTGTTTAACTTTTTCAAAAATTTCTCAGTTATTTCCCCATCTTCTGTTTGGGGAAATCTGTTTAAGACCATGTCCCGAATTTTAATTGGGTCATTTATTTTCTTGGTATTACAATTTGTGAGTCCTTTATGTATTCTAGACACTAACCCTATGTCAGATGTATAACTGGTATGGATTTTTCCCAATCTCTAGGCTGCTTCTTTACATGAAAAATGGTGTCCTTTGCTGTATACATTTTTCTGAGCTCCCACTCATTACTGTTCAGTGCTTACACTACTAGGCCTTCTTCAGAAGGTGCTTCCTGGTGCCTATAGGTTTAAGCATATCCCTTACTTTCTTCTCTACTAGATTCAGGATATCAGGTCTTATGGTAAAGTTCTTTATCTATTTTGAATTGAGTTATGATTGCTCATAGATAAGGATTTAATTTCATTCTTGAGCATGTAGCTATATAGTTTGGCCAGCACCATTTTTGAGGAAGCTCTCTTTTTTCCAAAGTGTATCTTTGGACTCCATGGGTATAACGATTTTCTGGGTTAAAAGAAAGGGATACAAGTTCAAACTATATTATACTTTCATAAGTAAAATTTAAATGCAATAAAGGTTACATGAACAAAAAATAATTTGGGGAATATATGATCTGTGTCCTTGAGTCTATTCTCTTCATCCCTGTATCACTTTTTATACTGTATCATATTGTTTTGATTATTGAGGTTCTGTTGTATAACTTGAAATCAGGCAGAGTAATACCCAAGGCCATGATTTTAGTATTCAAGGCTAGTTTAATACCTTAAGTCTTTGGTTTATATACAGATTTTGAGGTTTTAAAAAAATGTGAAGAATTGTATAAGAATTTTACTTGAGATGTTGTTGACTCTGTAGACTGCTTTTTTGTAGATGGCTATTTTTATAATATATGATCCTATTGCTGAAGAGATCACATACTTGAGTCATAAGTTTTGGGAAATCAAGCTATATATAAAGCAGAAAACTTGATCCCTCCATGATAGGTATAATAATGTTGGAAGGGACATATATATATATATATATATATATATATATATATATATATATATTACCAGGAGAGAAAAATAATCAACATTCTTACTTAACTGTGCACTCTGTAAACTGTAATCCACTTATCCAACAAGCTGTGCCCACTGTTGCAAAGGAAGCAAAAGAAGTTACAGTGGTAACTGATCACTTTTTGATTGAATTTAAATACCACACACAAAATAGAACTCAATCCTGTAATTTGGGTCAAGAATCTATTGCTGGCTGGATCATAGGCCATAAGGGAGAACCCAATGCTATTATTCTTGTAAATTGATATAGTAATAAACTTCCCCCTACACCCAGGTACATATAGGCATCACTAAATGGCCTCAGTGAGTTTGAGAACACAGCAGCACATGAAGTTGGGATTGAAAAGTGGCAGGGCACTAGAAGAGAAACTTCAAAGGGTGGATCTGAAAGTGTCTTTGATCATAACTGTATATGGGATGAATCCCCAGGCGGGACAGCCTCTGGGTGGTCTTTCCTCAGATGCTGTCGAGGATGTGGAGAAAGAGGAACAATCCTCCATTGCTGGTGGGAATGCAAGCTGGTACAACCTTTCCAAGTTACTGTGATTCAATTTGAGTGTCTGACACTGTGAAACCATAAGTTTGGCTATTTTTCAGGTCAAAAGACAACAGCGCACGACGTCTGCAGCAGGTATGTGGGCCCAAGCCTGAATTCTGCCTTTACTGTGTGCTGTCTGGGAAGATGGTTATGCTCTCTGGCTTTGGCATTCACGTGAAGATAACAATAGTCACTACTTCATGGATTGATAGAAGCAATACATGTGACAATTCTGCAAAGTCTTCCAAACAGATCTTGGCAGGGAGGGCAATCATTACTGCTTTTAAAAATTAATTATCATTCCTTTGCTGTGTTTGTTCTGCATTGCTGGAGGATAGCATATTTTTCATAAGTAAATTTTCCACTGATTAAAGCTTAACACTTTGAGCAGCCAAAGATACTCATTTTTAAAAAATATTTTTGGATGCAGATCTTGCTAACTGTGAAATCCATTATTAGCACATATTGAAATAATCGAGATTGCCTCTAGGAACGATGACATTGAATATCAAATGTAGTATCGGGTTGCAATAGGAGTGGCCTCTGAGGTCAGTTTACTCCCACACCAAATGACATTAAGCCATTTATTTTCTCTGTAATTGTCACTTTTTGTAAACATGCTGGCCGCTGGTTTCTAGGTCTTGCTCCTTTCTGGGATCTTGGTTATCAACTCACAAGGCTCAGTTTACCTGCCTCCAGTAACCCCTCAGACCTTCTACTTAAAATGCTTAAATTGTTACGACTTAGAAAAGAAGTGATACAGGCTTATTGTTTCTTAAAAGAAGCATGAGGATGCCATAGAAACCCTCTGCTGTGACTCAGTTATAATCATGTTGTACTTCTGTTTTATATAGCTTCTGGTTTTCTCTCTCAAATCCTACTAGCAAAACTTCTCTTCTAAACACACTCTATATTGGTAGGATGTGTTAAGGGAAATGTGGCCCTCTTATTTACTCTAAGAAGAAGCCTCAACTTCCTCAAACTCAGAAAAAAATAGTGTAAACAAAACTAAACAAACAGCCTGCTGTTAGCACCTAACCAAGAGTCAGTGTGTGGAGTCTTTCCCAATATTCCAGAAGTCTCACTGCCAGCCAGGACAACCACATCAACATCATGATTTATGTGACTTTACCAAAAGGAAGCAACTTGTCTGGTGAGATGTCTCAGATGGCAAAAATGCTTGTCACATAAGCTTCAGGGCCTAACGTTCCTTCCTAGAACCCATATACAAATTCTAGGCAAATGCAATTCCAACATAGGGAACCAGAGAAGCAGATCCTTAGGAAATTCTCCAGGCCAGATAAACCTAGCTAAACTAGCCAGCTGCAAGCCAATGTGAAATTCTGCCTTAGCAAACAAGGTAGGTGATTCTTACTAAAGGATGCTTGGGTATGACTCTGCCCTCTCTATATATGTACACACATGTGCACATACACCCTCACACCAACACTTACACATACATTAACATGCATGTACACACATACACAAAGAGGAAGAAATTTTGTCCCTTAGCCACAAATTAAGTTTTTCTCATGTACATTATATAAATGCAAGGAAAAGAATTAACTTTCTTCCATTGATCTTCTGCTGAAATTTTTGAGATTTTCAAATCAAAGAGTTTGACTATCCATACTGAACGGTGACTGTATTTTCTTCTAATAGATCGGAGGCAGAATTATTTTGCATAACTATCCTCAACTCCAAAGATTCATGTTTTGCTAAAAATCTGGTTATCATGGCTGGTTTGACAGGGCACAAGGCCAGGCTACGAAGTATCTGGAGTATGCATAATAACCATAGGTCATGTCTCTTTGCTGTCTGCCTGAATGATGTGTTGCTTGATGCCATGTAGGCCTGTAGCTGTCTTAATAACAACAGCAGGTGAACAATGTGTTTTAGATAAGTTACTTGTTCCCAGGGCTGGGCTAATAGCTGTAACTGCAGAAGTAATAAATTGTCAAGTCAAGTGTTTAAAGGTTTGGCTTAGAGGTCAGACTTTCATGCTAAACTTCACTGATTAAAATGTTCAACTTCTGAGGTATGGTTTCTGCAATCAGAAACTGAAAGGTCAATTTAAGTTTGCAGAGAGACTGAAAAATAAAGCCAAAAGAAAGGTGGATCTGTGTTAATCTAGCTTCTAGGATTCTCTTAATAAAGGAAAATCAATTCAAATAGAAGTTGAGCCTTAAGGAAGGACTTTAATGGTGTCAGGAAGCAACTGTGCCTAGCTAAATCAGAGAAGAGACAAGCAAAGGACCAGCTCAATGATGCTAATGAGATCATGAAGGGGCTATGAAAGCAGAGGTCAAGGCCTCCAGATGTCACAGTGTCCAGGGCAGAGGCTGAATCTAGAGGGATTCCCTAGATTTTATCATTCACACATTTTCATTCATTAGTATACAGCACATTTATAGTGAGTGAATCACTGAGCCACGTGTAAGAACCATCAGAAGCTCAGATGCAAAGCCATAAGACTTGGAGTTTAGAAATATTATAAGCACTAAGCAGGCAAAGTAGAAGTCAGAGAAGTGTGTTTTAGTCTATTTATCTATACTTTGAGAAGTTTATAGATTTATGTGATATATTTTGAACATATTCCTTGCTTGCCTTCAGCTTCTCCAAGACTACCCCTAATCCACCTCACAGCACCATAGTCTATTTTAGGGGTGCTGTTGCTGTTGTTGTTCTTTATAACCCCCTACCCTCAGTACTAGCTGTAGGCACATGGTTATAGAGCCATTCACTGGAAAATGGGTGTAGTGGTTAGAATAGGTATAGCCACGCCCCCCCATGGAGTTATGTGCTTGAATGCTTGGCCCCTACAGAATAGCACTATTAGGAGTTATGGCCTTGTTGGAGGTGTGGCCCTTTTGGAGGAAGTGCATCACTGTTGAGGTGGACTTTGAGGTCTCATATATAAACTCAAGCTAGACCAAGTACGGAAGATAGTCTCCTCCTGGCTGCCTTCAGATCAAGATATAGAAATCTCAGCTCCTTCTCCAGTACTGTCGGCCTGGACTGAACCTCTGAAACTGTAAGCCTGCTCCAATTTAATGTTTTCTCTCCAGGAGTTGCCATTGTTCATGGTGTCTCCACACAGCAATGAAACCTTAACTAAGACAATGGGCAATCTCCAAGAGGTTACCCACTTAAAGAAAAATAATCCGTCCTTCCTTCTCTGGCAGCCATCAACTGCTAAAAATGTCCAGGTAGCTGCAGGAGCCCTTGAGGTTTTCCCACATCCAGAATGTTGACTCGCTTGATCTTGTGCAGACCTGGTGCAGGCAACCATAGATGCTGTGGGTTTCCTCTGCACAATGGCTCAGTCACAGCTAGAACACACTGTTTTTGCAACTCTTCCCAGACTCTGGCACTTACAATATTACTTCCCCCTTCTGACCAATGTTCTTTGAAGTCTTAAGAAAATGGTGCGAAACTGAAACTTGGTCAAGCCATCAGAACCCTTCAAGTCTCTGAAATGTAGAGGATTGTTATCACTGTAGTTGGCAGAGTGAACCTGGGAGAGCAGAGCCTAGAAATGAGGTGGACTAAAGTCTCATGCAATAGCGATTTTTATTCAGGCATTAGATAATCTATATTCTGAAGGTATCCTGGGCATTAGGCAAAAATCATATGAACAGAGTTTACTTAAGTTCAATCTGTATACAGTCACAAGGATAAGGTCACATGAGTCTAGTCTGTGTAAGGCCACAAGGACACTCATGCTTAAAAACATTATTCTAAATATAAATGGGCAGTATGCTGATTAGTATAAAGTAAACCCATTCCCTTTTATTGTACCTGGGAGGTGCAGGAAATCATATTCCAAGAACAACCCATGTTATGAAGAAATCGAGATTGTAAGATTTTGCTTTGCTTCCTTTGAGTTAACTCACAAGCTCTCAAAAATTCTCCACAAACAGTTTCATTCATGGACCACATTCCTACCGGGTATTTTTTACTTTTTTTTTAGGGGAGGGGGTGGTCATACCATACATAGTTTATACCAATCACAAAGAAGTTACAGACCCCAATTCATCAGGACTTCAACATAATTCTATGAAGTGGGTATTATGTACTGTCGCTCAGCATAAGAAAAAAACTGAAGTAAATGGATGAAATATTGGCTCAGCATCACATAGCTAACAAGAGGAGGGGCTAGGGGGTTAAATGCAGCTTTTGTCTGTGATACTGTTCTGAAGAAAGGCCATCCTTCCAGGTGGGGTACAGAACAGGCCCTGAACACATGTTTGCTGTGTAATTACCATAAGACAACAACACATGTGAGCACAATTTTCGGGGGGCTCAGCATGCTCTTCTTGAGAAGAAGTACCTAGGTAGGTTTTGTATCTTTTCTTTAGGCAGAAACCAATGCCAAACCCTGGTAAAGCCTATGGGGTAGATTCAAATAGTAACAACTGGCAAGAGTTGGGTCAAATTTTAAACAGAATTATGAATGTAATGTTCTCCAGAGTTGCCCAGTTTAGGGGAAATCTGTGAAAGTTTTTGCAGACATTTGAGAGATAATGTCTCTGTAACTTCTCAGTGCCACCATTGTTCTATAGTAGAAAACTAGCAGAAAGGACAATTAAGGACAACTGAGTGATATGGCCAAGCTAATTACAGATTTTGATTGATGTAATTAAGACAAGTTGTGGAATAGGGAATGAAACAGTGGCCAATTTCAGGAAGAAAGGCAGATCTCCTGAATGACCTAGAATTTTAACAAGGATCTAAGGATGGAGATACATCCAGAAATTCAATAGAGAGGAAAGAGGACAGAGATTCTGTCCCAGAGGAACATCCAGTATAAAAGCCCAGATGAGCAAAGGCCCTGCCATGCTGATAAGTTAAGGAGGGTCAGTGGGATAAGGACTAAGGGCTTTAGGACAAAGTGAGAGAGAGAGAGAAAGCCAGAGCATGCAGGATCTTATGCCAATAGCAAATAATTTGAGAATCAAAGCAAGGCATCACATACATTTCAAAATGATCTTCATAAACTCTACATCAAAATGGATCTGTCGTGTCTGTGAGAGCTAATTTGTCAGGGTGAAAGGATGACCTGTAACTGGTTAAACTTGATGGCTCTGGGCACCTTCCAGAGGAAAAGAACAGCAAAATCAGAAAATGAAATGAAGGTGTTCTGCTGTCATTACTGTAGGCAATGAGGGCCTAGAAGAACATGGAAGTAAAGAAATGGAATCTTCTTCATATTTTCCCCCTCATCTTGAACTAGGGCACCCATCTTCCTTACCGATGAACATTTTTAAGTCCCATTTCTAGTGTCTTCACAAACAAGAACCCACTAGTGCCCTCTTTCCCACCACACAGTTTGCAGACATTTGCCTTCAGTCTGGTCATTTCACAATGAGCCTTGCTCTTCAGGCTTTGAGCTAAGATTCAGTTAAAGGATGAATTTTTATGGTTTTTCTAATTTGCAAGCCTTTTCATCCATGCACTGATTGCTAAGTTCACTTTATGTTTCTTCCCTCTTCCATCCCTCCCTTCCTCCTTTCCTTTCAACTTCTCATCCTTCTTGCCTTCCTTCTCTCCTTTTCCTACTTCTCTTCCCTTTCCCCTTCCTTCTCTTTCCTTCTTCCTCCCTCATTTCCTGCCTCCTCTTTCTTCCTTCCTTCTCTCAGTTCCTCACTCCATTCCTTCCTTCCCCTTTACCTCCCTTTCTTCTTCCATGCCTTCCTTCTGCTCTTCCTTTCTTCCCCTGCCCTTCCTTATCTCTTTTTCCATCCTTCCCTCCTCTCTTCTCACTCCACTCTTCATTCTCTCCACATTCCTTCCTCCTACAATCCCTCTTCTTCCTTCTTGCTTCTCTCTCTTTCCTTTCTCACCCCTACTCCACTCTTTTCATTTCCATTTCTCTACTCATTCTGTTGGTTCTATTGTTATTAGATAACCCTGGCTAATGCAGTTCCAGAATGGGGAAGGATGTCCAGGAAAAGAGTAGAAGCTGAAGGATTCCAGGGGTAGAGTGGGGTCTGATAAATACTATAAACCATCAAAATACCAAGATGCAGGATGTCTTGAATGTCTGAAAAGGCTAAGGTAGGAGGCTTACATTCTGAGCAGCAGAACTGCAAAAATAATCTGAGCAACTGGTTCGTTCATCTTTGTTTGCTGAAGTAGTTCAAGCAAACATCAAAAAGATGAAAAGACTCCCAGTGAAATAGAATCATCATAGTCTCTGCATCCCGCCAGGTCCCAACTGAGCTACATTAAGTCTGTCAACCACTGTGACTTTCAGTTTTTCTCAGGAGTAGAATGTAGATAGCAAAAGATATCTTAATAGTTACTCGAAGTAGTACTTGAAGCTATCTACCCATAAGAGATAACCTAAACCCAAACGCCCACTTCCATCAGCTTCAGCTGATCTTCCTTCTTAGAGGGAGTTTGTAAGGATCTTTGAAAAAAATTCTGCAGCTATGAAAATTTAATATCAGCTTATAAAACAGTATCATGCACAGAGAAAGAAATCTCTTTACTGCTTCATTGCTAATAGATACTTTTAATTAAATATAAACTCTCAAAAGGTCCTACCAGTAGCGCAATGTCCTTAAGTCTGCAGGAGTCTGTGCCTGAGAAACCTTCTCTGCCTGCTTCTCATTGACAGAAAGTCAGAGAAAGGAATTTTGCATTTCTGTTCACTGAGAACAAAGTAATATGTTTTTCTCCTATATAAACAAAACATATAGGGAGCCATAAAATATTTCCTTTCAACTTCTCGACAGATTTGATATAAGTTTTAGAATGTGGGAGGGGAAAATGGAGGGCTAACTCTAAAAGATAAATTTAATCATGTGAGTTTGACAGTGGTGTGTTCATTCAGCCCCTCCCATTCTGGAAGGAGGAAAAGACTGCTTTTAAACAATCAAAGGTTAAAGTTAGTCCCGTCATTCATGTGGTTTCACTCTCTTATGCATATTGAAATACCTCAGAAAGATTTATAACCCTGGTACATACAGCCTGAGTTCCAGTAAGTGAGTCTCTTTTTGAAGGTTAAATATTTATGCTTCTATTTCCCTGCCTGATACAGACAGCAAGAGTAAACCTAAGATAGTCAAGGAGTCATGGTGACAAGCCAGGGTTAGAACGAGAAACGACCACAAGCCCAACATCCAGAAGGTGTCCTCTTCTCTCTAGTCTTAGTTCTTTACAAAATAAAGGGATGGGCAGATGGGTGGATGATGGACAATGGATGGATGGACCCTCCTAGTGACTAATCTCAGGAAGAAGTACCTTTCTTAGATTAAGTGTGAATCTAAGTTTACATAAAATTCCCCAGACTTTCAGTCTAGATTTAGAGGTTTAGAAACAACCTCCTTCAGCAGGGAAGCCACTTCGAGTTAGTGGGATGTTCTGCTCCCTTCTCATTGACAGAAAGTCAAAGAGGAAACTTTGTACTCTTCTGTATACAAAGCTCCCTTGACCTCTACAGATTGAGCGGGCAGACATTATTTCTTTTACAAACAGGAGAATCAACGTCCTAAGTAGTCAATGAGATTGCCCTTCCTTCCCACATACAGAGAAGCAGAACTGTCACAGGACCGCAGGCTCTATCCGTTTTGCCTCTTGTTATGATCATTCTAATAACAAGTATTTACACAATGAATAATAATTTAACAAAGGTTAATTACATGTGTGCTTCACGCCAATCTTTTGCCTATGTTTATGTTTATCTTACTTCAACGTCACCAAGCACTTGTCTGTATAACAGCAAAATGTACATATTCTGGAAAAGCCATTAAGGGAAAAATGAGTATTTCCCCACTCTTCATCCACAAAACCTTGTTCCTAAGAACCAAGCCTCAACTCCTTCACCTATAGATACCGACATCTTCCCAATGTTTACAGATGACAACTTTTCCTTACAGTTTCTTAATTGTAGACTCCCTGCTACAGAAGGTAAGAATTGAAAACTCATCAGCTCTCGCCTCTAAGATACACCGTCACTTCCCTCCCTTCTCAATTTCTTGGTGATGTTATAGTACAATTTTTTCTTTATCACGTGTTTACTGCTTTTCTGAGAACCATTTACATGAGCAGTTCTCAACCTGTGGGTCACAACCACTTTGTGGCCACCGATCAGATATCGGCATATCAGATATTTAAAATACGATTCATAACAGTAACAAAACTACAGTTATAAGTTGCAGAGAAATAATTTGATGACTGGAGGTCACCATCACATGAGGAACTATATCCGAGGGTTTCAGCACTCAGAAGGCTGAGGACGCCTGGTTTAAAGGTGATCAGAGTTGCTGCTGAGACAGCTGGTTTCTTTCTTTCTTTTGTTTTTTTTAATTAGGTATTTTCTTTATTTACATTTCAAATGCTATCTCAAAAGTTCCCTATACCCTCCCCCAGCCCTGCTCCCCTACCCACCCACTCCCACTTCTTGGCCCTGGCATTCCCCTGTGCTGGGTCATATAAAGTTTGTAAGACCAAGGGGTCTCTCTTCCCAATGATGGCTGACTAGGCCATCTTGTGCTACATATGCATCTAGAGACACGAGCTCAGGGGCTAGTAGTTAGTTCATATTGTTGCTGGCATATGTGATAGTGTCTGGGTTTGGTGACTGATGATGGGATGGATCCCCCCGGGGGGGGGGGTAGTCTCTGGATTGTGCATCCTTTCCTCTTAGCTCCAAACTTTGTCTCTGAAACTCCTTTCATGGTTATTTTGTTCCCTATTCTAAGGAGGAATGAAGTATCCATACATTGGTCTTCCTTCTTGATTTTCTTGTGTTTTGAAAATTGTATCTTGGATATTCTAGGTTTCTGGACTAATATCCACTTATCAGTGAGTGCATATCAAGTGACTTCTTTTGTGATTGGGTTACCTCACTCAGGATGATATACTCCAGATACATCCATTTGCCCAAGAATTTCATAAATTCATTGTTTTTAATAGCAGAGTAGTACTCCATTGTGTAAATGTACCACATTTTCTGAATCCATTCCTCTGTTGAGGGATATCTGGATTCTTTCCAGCTTCTGGTTATTATAAATAAGGCTGGACTGTTTTCTTTCAAGGACTTCAAAATTGTGTTCAATTTCCTGTTTTTACTTTTCCTCTGAAATTAAAATATGCAACACTCTTTCCTTACCCACCCCAAGATTTTTTTCTAAATCCCAAACTCTTGTTTATTTCAATTAATAATTCATTTATGCATAATAACTAACATGTAATATAAATATGTATATATATATAACATATATTATATATATTATATATATTAAAGGGCATAGATTATTTCTGAATTCTTAGTACTCTTATTTCAAGTTAAACAGTTTGGTCTCCAGGCCCTCTGTAAAACTGCTACAGGACAATCCATACTCCCATCCAGATATCCCACCTGTTATCTTTTCTGTCTATAAAATAACCTGTACTCCTTAATCAACAAGCGTACACCCTCTGGTCAGTTTCACAGGCAAGGGGATAATATTTTGAGAACTTTTAGAGCCATGTTTCTTTGAATTTCCTTTTACACCTAGTTAAAAATTTAGCCCAACCTTGAATTAAGAACCTGTTCTTCCAGAATTATAAAGATACTGTCTCACTATATTCTCTTCAATCTTGTCAAATACAGTTATATTTTTTCTCTGCATTTATATGTGATTTGTTCCTTTCTTATAAAAGCTTAAAAAAAAAAAAAAAACCTTTGCCTCTGGCACTCTAAACTGACAAAATACAATGCTTAATTTCTGATCTTTTCTCATTTATTGCTTTGGACTCTGGTGGGAGAATAATTTCAAACTGGGAATTATTATCATCAGAAATGAAAAAGTTAATTATTTCATTTATAATTTTATTCTATTACTTTCTCAGTAAATATTACTAGTTCAATATTGAATCTCTTGGACTTCATATCTAATTTTCTTTCCCCCAACTATCTTTCATTTTTAATTTATTTGCCTTTTTTGGCATTTTAAACAAAGCAAACTGGACATAGAAGCATGTCAGAAATTTTAACTGCACAGTTTGAAGAATTTTGATCCATATGACCACCTGCAAGATGAATTCTATCAAGTATTTATTTTTTTGCAATAGTAAAATTCTAACAAGTTGGGGAAATGTCTCTAATCTGCTGTTGTCTTTGAAACTAGGGTTATACGGCCAAGGTAAAAGCTGGGGCTCAGAAAGAGAAGCAGAATGACCAGGAATCAGAGATAAAAACATGGAGAAAGAAAGACTGGTGAAGATCTATATGTATGTGTGTATCTAACAATGCGTTTATGTGTAATAGATGCTTACACAATTCTTGAGGCTGGGTAAGCAATTTCAACACTTGTATAGTAAGCAATTGGAAGTACAAATCACCTATATATAGGAGCCCTACTGGATACAGCCTTAGTTTTTGTTTGCTGGCTTCAATCAAGAAGAAAAACACAGAGGGGAGTGCGAGCAGATGCAGAACTGCTCTACTTCAGTAACTACCTGAAGTCTCTAGGCCATTAAAAATGGCTTACATCACTAAGCAGACTCACTCAGAATAAATTTGTTTATTTTTGATGTGAAAACAATAGATTAAAGATTTCATCCACATTTTAAGAATTGCTTTGCAATAACACAAGATTTGTGTCTAATTAAATAACTGGGGTAGAAGGTAGATACTCTAGGATTTTTTTCTCTGTTGCTATGGTAACGTACTCTGATCAAAAATAACATAAGAAAAGATCCATTTGGCTTACACTTCCAGGTCACAGCCCATCATGGACATAAATCAGTATCGAAACTCAAACAGAAATTTTTAATGGAAAGCATGCTTACTGGATCTCTGGCTATCTCATACTTGATTCCTTATACAGCCCGGGACCATTTGCCTAGTGAGTGATATTACCTGAAGTGGGTTGATCCCTTCCATGTCAGTTAACAATTAAGTCAACTTGGCCCACACTTGTGCCCACAGGCCAAAGTGATCTGGGTATTCTTTCAAATAGAATTCCCTAATCAGATGACTCTAGAAGGTGTCAAGTTGACAATTAAAACTATGTGGGATATTAGGTGTGTGTTACCTCACATCTTTCCTCCATGCATCCCATGTAGGCCAGTATACAATTCTCCTTTCTCTTTAAAAGCAGGACCTTCAGCTTGTGGTTCACCTACTTCAGCCTCCTGAGTATTAGGTAGGTTATAGGAATCTATCACCATGGCTGACTTAGAACCTCTTGCTTACGTTTGGTAAGCAGTATAAAAAGAATTCCTGTAAAGATTTGACTGAAATTGGTACAAAGTAATATATCCTCAAACATATATTCAGAGCCATCAATTAATTTGGTAAAATTTTGATCATGGCATTTAAAGAATTCTTAAAATTATACTTAAGATGTTCTCTGTTTTCACCACAATTTTCTAGAAAAGGTGAAGTAATATTTCTTTGTGACAATATGTATTAATACTTAAATCCTGTTAGTTACTTTTTTATTAGTGTGATAAAACACCATAACTCAGGCAACTTAAAAGGAAGGTTTATTCGGACTTACTGTCTTAGGGGGTAAAAATCCACCATTATCACCACAAGGAAGCCTGGTGGTGGGCAAGCATAACAGCTGGAGGAGCAAGCTGAGAGCTCACATCTTAAACTCCGGACTTTGAAATATTGAGTGCCACCCCCAGTGATTTACTTCCAGAAGGCTCCATTTCCAAGATCTCCCCAGGCAGAGCCATCAACAGAGAATGAATGTTCAAATGCAAGAGTCTATGGAGGACATTCCCTTAAAAGCCATCATGTTATCTATAAACATTTGACAAGATGGAATATTTAAATAACTTGTTAACTTCTCTGAACTCTATCCAGTTACTGTCAACAACCCTCTTGAAATGTTGTCCTGTATTGGATGGCACATGGAAGAATACACACAGATGCCTTCATGTACTCATGATTTCCTGTATCCAAAAGGATAAAAGGCAATCTGGGGGTAAAAAGGGGTGCCATGTACAATTATCACCTCTAACTCAAACTCTCAGTGCTGACTGTTTTGCTATGGAATCTAACCATGCATGTCTACAAGTTTTAAAGCTAGGCATGAGATAAGCTACTGTGCTATCAAATGGTAGTTCTCCTAAATTAAAAACCAATGTTGCCTTGCAGCCATTTTGGATTTCTTAGAGTTTTATTGCACTAAATGGATAGGAGTGTCATATTTAGCCAGTGCCTCCATGACCATTGTTAAAGACAATTAAGTAAATAATTTAGACACTTTTGTCAAATATATACAGCAAGGCTTCCTAAGAACCTCAGACAAGGAACTTCAGACAAGTCTTAGCACCTTACAAGCAGCCAGCACCTTCCAAGAGAGCTCTGGAAGACTGCATTATGGGTCCTCATACCAAAATCTGAAAACTCGTGGGAATATATTCACACCTGCTCTTTGTGACCTCGCAGTTCCCTGTCACTCTAAATAATCTCTTTCCCACTGATAGTTGTTTTGGGACATGTTGATGGCCATGTACATGCCTATATTTTCCCTGTGACCTCAAATACTGAATTGATGCCCTTGAGAAAATCATGCCATATGTAATTATTAGTCTGCCCATAGGAATCCAGGACATGATTCTGTGGAGCACAGCTGAATATTCCAGTAGTTCAAGGCTGGGTTCTCCGTATTATAGTCAAGGCTGGGTAACTACTGTTATAGTCAAGGCTGGGTTATCGCTGTTATAATCAAGACTGGGTTCCCACTGTTATAGCTGAGAAGTGAAGAAAGGACCCACTCATCTGAAGCAGCCGGCTATCAAACACAATTGCCACACAGCTGGAAAAGGCATCACGGTCCTGTTGTTCTGTTCTACCTTCACTTCTTAGAGGGTTGTAATAATCAACCCTCAGTTTCTAGGCAACCCTTCCTGCATCTCTCTCATCTGCTTCAAATTTTCTCAAGTTGAAAGTGGACAAGAGCGCATGCCTTTCATGTGATGATTATACCTGCAAAAATCCAAGTCATGGAAAATGAGATAATAAAGTACTAATTGGTGAATCTTCATGTTCATGATATTAATTAATTTTGTCTCAATAGAAAAGAACCAATTTCAAACACGGAATGAGTTCATGTATTTAGAAAGCATAAAAGACACCTTAATATTTTTAAATATCAATAAGAAGGAAATCTGAGAGGTACTCTCTCTTTTTTATGCCTGACATACCTTTCTTGCTCTCTTGCTAAATATGTTGTTGACCTGACACATTTTTAAGTGATAATTATAGCTTTTGTCTTCAAAATACAATCATGGAGACACACAAAAGGAGGTTGCGAAGAGGATTAGAATAAAGAGTAGGTGATTGTTGCATTGTATTGCAAAGAATGTATATAAGTTTAAAATAGAAAAGTGTTGCAGTTATTACTAACTTTTCTCTTTTTTTCATTTTATTTTTTTATTATTTTCTTTATTTACATTTCAAATGCTATCCCGAAAGTTCCCTACTAACTTTTCAATAAAACGCTTCAATAGCATTTATCTTTACAATGCAAACATAAGAAAATACAACAATATTAACAGTAATGTTGCTATGTGAACTACCAGCTAAAAAGTGATTAAAGTTAGTAAGCAGTAAATTGCACTTAAAACACTGTTTATTGGTATATATTTACAAATAAAGTTATTTATATACAATTTAAGGCTGGGAAATCTGGAAAATGGGTTTTGTATATTAAAACCCTTAGTAAAATTTCTAGTGAACTTTTTGGTGTTCCCATTTTCTTAATAATAAAGTTATTTAAAAAGTGATTTAAACACATGAAAAATCAAAACTTTGTAACTTGTAAAATGAAGTATTAAAATTAAAATGGTCAATGAGCTGAGGATAGCTGATAGTGATCTTTCAAATTGTACTCTTGTTTTTATCGTTTTACTGGCCTGGGTAGCCTCTCAATGCATTGGTTAATAAAGTATAACTCAAAAGAAAATAATAAAGAGTAAAAATGCCAACAAATGGCAGGTAGAATGGACAAGTCAAAGTTGTTTATTTGAAGAAAAAGTTGAAGATAAGTAAAAGTCATAACTATGTGATATGCAAAAGAATTTCATCATGTCTTTAGAACTCAAGGTAGAAGAATACCATTGCCACTGTTTTACTAGAGTAAAACACATTGGGTAATCACACAGTGTTATGCGTGCAGACCAGAAGAAAAAACTGATTTCTATCCTTGCCACCCAGCAATGATCATTCTGACAAGGATAGTGTTCTTGTTGATTCACTATAATCAGTATGTACCCCCAAACTGGAGAAATCAGGTCAGAGGGAATATGAACAAATTCAGTATTTGTCATCAGGAATAGTTGTGAATGACTGTTGAGGAGTCCCCAGTGTCGGCTCACTTCAGAGGATGATTTGGAGGATGTAGTTCCTTGTATGATGATGGGAAGTCATGCTGGTACAACCAGATGATACATAGGTCTAGAAGGTATGATAAAATACCATTGACCAACTGGATTTCTTTATTCTTTGTATATTCATACAGACCCTCTGGATGTGTATACAGAGAAACTGCCACTAAATGTACTAATATTCTTATTTCTTACTTTAGAATATTAACTAATGTTGGATATTGTGGGAGAATGCAGAGTCCTCTTTGCGCTGAACACTGATGTGTATCTCTTAAAAAAAAAAAAGAAACAACAATTTCTGACACTGTTCTATGGATTATACCCTGAATTACTATGGTATTCAAATTAAATTCTCAAACATAAAAGCATTTTTGTAAATAATGTAGTTGAAGTTGTGTAATAATGTATTAGATGTTATTTCAGATGAAAAGAGAAAGCTCTTGTGATTTTGTTTATATTGCAGGAGGCTAAATAATAACTAAAATAATAGCCATTTGCTCAAAGCTTTTCATTTCACAAAGAATGTAAAAATACAGAATTCCCATCTAGTCTGATAACATGGTATCTTTTAATGTCTCCACTCTCCAGACGAAGAATCAGAAGCACAAGGATGCTGTGACGTACTGAAGGGTTTGGGGTTTTATAAAGTAACAATGAGATTTAAAGTCAGGTGCTTTGACACTGACACAGTTTTCTTCCCAAAATACCATGGTTGGTATTTATATCGTGTTGGATACTTTTGTGTAGTAGCAAAGAGAGCCCAGCAAAAAGATCTTTTTAGAATGGCACAAGCCTTCTGATTTGGGCCAAGATAAAATAGCAATGATGGAATTCACTGTCCCACATTTAAAAACTATAAAACAGGACACGCTGTAGGAAGCATCAATTTAGGGGTGATAGATATGGGCTGGATAGAGGGAGATTCCTATAAGAAGGAACAAGTGAGGTGAGGTGATGATGTATATCCACAGCTTCTCCCTTGCCTGGGTAGAAAGCACAGAGAAGTCTGTCAGATTCTAATGGTCTCCTAAGACAGAGGACATATGGGACTCTAGAGTGACCAAGGCACCTAGACAATAGTGGGCAGTGTCTAAGTCAAGAAAGCTGTAGAGATGGCCCTAGGCATCAACAAAAGTTGCATGTTAGTTATCAGCTATGTGGTTCTGAGTACAGGGATATAGAGGAACAAAGATCAGACAAAAACCACAGACACAACACTGGGAAAAGTCCTAGGAGTGACCTCAGGTCGTGTTCCCAGAGCTAGTCCAGGAAATGGATAACTCAAAGTGACCTATGCCTACAAGGCAAAGTATAGTAAAATTAGCTTCAGGAGGGGACTGTGCTAGGCCAAGAGTAGAAGCCAAAATGAATCAGTTTCTCCCTATGTAACCAGGGTGAAAAAACATCCAGATTTCCTTGGCTAGAAACTTTCCTGAGACACAAGACATCCAGGACACTCTCAGGCAAATCCAATAGGAAGAACAACCTGCAAAGACCAAGAATATTTATAGAAACACAAAAATATCCAGGCACTAATGTGAAATTTTTCACAAAATCTTCAACTCAGCAAGCAATTACGAGATACACAAAAAGAAAATCAGGAAAATGCAAACAACAGTAGAAATACAGAAATACTGGAGATGAGAGTATATTAGAGAATTCTGTAATTGGATTACGTATATTTACATAGAAAAGAAAGATGTGTCAGTGCAAAGGGGCACGGGACTCTTAAGAGAGTTGAGTAGCACAGTAGATGTAATGATGCATATGACGGATTGGATTGGGGTAAATTAGACAAGTGGAAAGAAAATGATTGGTGAATTCAGAAACACAAAATAATCCAAGAGAGAACACACACATGGGAGAAGGGTGAATACTGTGATCAGGGCTTTAGTTTTATGCACTTGATATTAGCCTGTAAGCAAATATATGAAAGGAGATTAGAGCAATTTTTTGACACAATGATGACCTACATTTTCTGAATTTGATGAAAACTACATTTTCCCATTCAAAAATCTCAAAAAAAAAAAATTCCACTAACAAAAACCACAATGAAAAAGATCAAAATACATTCTAGTTAAATTTGTTTAAAAGTGTTAAAGTAAACCATTTATAGACAAATAAAGAAATAAACTTCTCCATGGTGATGTGTGTCAGAACACAGTGGAAAATGAGCAAAGGGAAACTTCTCTGAATTTCTTTAAACCAAGAGTTAATACCACATAATCTTTTTTATAGATGAATGAGAAATATGAACTTTTACAGACATAAAAAAAACCAGAAGAATTCAACAGTAGCAAACTTATGTTGCAGTACCAGTTAAAAGAAGATATTTGAGTCTCTGGAGCAGTGGGTTGCCTCTGCTCTTGCAGAGGACTGGGGGTTTATTCTCAGTACCTGTAAGGTGGCTTACAACTACCACAGTTCCAGTTCTAGACGATCTGATACTCTCTAATAGCTTCAGTGGGCTTCAAGCACATACATGGTGCACAGACATATATGCTCATAAAACACACATGAAAAATAAATAAATCTTCAAAAATACTTCTTTAAAACATGGTTCAGGTAAAATAAAAACGACAGAGAGGCACATGGGCTTTTGCAAGCTAAGGAAAGACACCAAACCAACCACCATATTGGGACACTAAAAGACTTCTGTTTCTCACTTAAATGGGAATTTCACATGCATTTTTAACATATTTGTTGTGTGTTTATGCATGTGGGTATGTGTGTGTTGTGCATGTGTGAGTGATGTGTGTGCACATACTATGTGCATACATGCATGTGTGATGCATGCTGTGTGTATATATGTATGTGTGAATGTATGTATCCTGTGTTGTATGTATGTGTGTGTGTGTGTGTGTGTGTGTGTGTGTGTGTGTGTTTGGGGCCAATAGATATATGAGTACATCTTGTAGCAATATAGTCTCTTCATCCACCATGTGGGTTCCAGACAACGAAGTCAGATGAACTGGCTGGCATGGCTGTTGGTGCTTTTGCCTCTGAGCCATCTCAACTGCCTTTTAATTATGCTTTCTAATAGAAAGAAATAATCATTTTGAAACTATTGATGTTAGGGGGAGATGTAACATGTACACTATGTAATATGCACATACAATATTGGACCATGTACAATGTACAACAATAACATAAGTTAAGTGAACCAGAAGGATATTCTAGTAAGGCTTCTGTAATTTATTTTAACAAATGATACTGCTGGGACTTACGTCCTTTGGCTAGAAAACATCCCAAGTGGCTCATGTGTTGAAGGCTTCATCACTGCTATTTCTAGCAAACATGTTCAATGTCCAGAAAAGACCACTAGGGAAGTCATTGATCATGGGGAATCTGATCTAATCAATAGAACAATCCATTCACACACACCTCGTTGAATGGGTTGTTGGGCGGTGTTGAAGCTATGGAAGATGAGGCCTAGTGAGGACTGCATCCCTGGGGACGGGACTTTGAAGGGAACATCTTTGGGACTTGTTGTCCTCTCTAGCTCTCTCTGCTCCATTTTTTCCACTTACTCAATTTACATTTTTATTAACTGTACATTTTATGTAACCAAAATTGGTCAATGTTTCTGATAGAACTCTTCACTTAATTGTCATTTTGTTTGTCTGTTTGTGTAGTTTTTGAGACAGGGTTTCACTGTGCAAGAACCCTAGTTGTCTTCAAACTTACTCTGTAGATCAACCGGTCCTCAAACTCAAAGATCTGCCTGCCTCTGCCTCCTGAGTGCTGGTGTTAAATACATGGAGCACCATGCTCTACTGCTGCTTTTATTTTTAAGAGCAACTTTTGAGGACCTTCATACTTGAGAACTATCTGTATGTCATTTCCACCCATCCTTCTTCTTTGCTTCCATTTATTAACCCAAGATGAAAAGCTTCACGCACTAGGTCCATTATAGAGCTAGAAAGAACAGAAGCAGCTAACTGGAACCTCTGAAACCATAAGTAGATTCACCATTTCTCCTGTAAAATATTACTCACATGCTTGTCACAGCAAGGTAGAGACAAGCAACCTATAGCATGACAGTAGAGAGTGAGAAGTCAAAAATGTAGACTGTGACCTCTAAAGCAACCTCCAAGAAACGACATAGATAGTGAATATGCCTCAGAGGTGAAAAAAAGTCCTCATTCATGAAAAGGGAATAGAAATCTGTACAACTATGGGCACCGTATTGGTAATCATTTCATTTAAACCACCCAATGGCTGATTAAAAACTGGAAATGTTCATTGTCTAACAAAGAAGCAAGATTTAATCATATGTAGATTACAGAAAATGTACTTGAATCACAACTGCATAAATAACTAGAGAAGAAAATACAAAACTATGCATTGCTATAATAAAAAGAGAAGAACCTTTGCCATATATTTTGGATTGTATTTTCTGTCCAAGTATTGCCACAAAATAGGAGGACATGCCTTACAGAGAGAATGCCAATTCTCTACCACTGCATAAAAAGCTTTAATGTGCATGTATCTAACAAGAGAGTGATGATATACAAGAATCAAAACTTGACAGAACTGCATAGAGATGTATTAACACCCATAACTATAGTTGAAGATTTAGGGCCAGAAACATGATAAAGGGTTTTGCCAACTGGTATTATGACCTGAGTTTAATTCATGGGCACCATATGGTGACAAAAAGACCTGATACCTGCAAATCTTCCTCTGTTCTCTTCAAGTGCACCATGTCGTGTGCTTCAGCGCACTAAATAAATAAATTAAAATAATTAAAACAAACATAAAAACCAATAATACAAAAAAAACCCCAACAAACAAAAGCACATTAAAAACATGGAGTGTGTTTCCTGTCATCCAACCCTTCCTGGGCATGGGGCCTGCCTGCAATGTGGCTGATATACCCATGGCACCCCATTAGAGAAAACTAATCTCCCCTTTCCCAGCATATAGTAATTGCAAATGGCTTCTTGGTTAAGTGTGGGAGTGTATGTGTACTTCCCCCATTTCCTGACTAGAATTTGTGAAGTTTTGGTGCATGCTGCTACGGTTTCTGGAAGTTCATGAGTGTATCAGTTTCCTGTGTCTTTGTGGTGGTTTGAATAAGAATGGTCCCCATGAACTCATATGTTTAAATGTTTGATCATTAGCACATGGAACTCTTTGAAAGAATTAGAGGTATTAGGGGATGTGGCCTTGTTGGAGAAAGTGGGTCACTGAGGTTTGGCTTTGGGATTTCAAAAGCTCATACCAACCAGGGTGTCTCTCTCTCTCTCTCTCTCTCTCTCTCTCT
>NC_034590.1:40905345-40916685 GCF_900095145.1 Mus pahari | reverse complement strand
TTCTTCTTCTTCTTCTTCTTCTTCTTCTTCTTCTTCTTCTTCTTCTTCTTCTTCTTCTTCTTCTTCTTCTTCTTCTTCTTCTTCTTCTCACTCTCTCCTCCCCACATCTCTGCTTTCCCTATACATATAGAGTATAGCTTTCACTACTGCTCCAGGGCAAGCCTGCATGCTGCCATGTTCTCCACCATGATAACAGACCTACCCTCTGAAAGAGTAAATAGACCCCCAATTAACTGTGCTCTCTCTTAAGAGTTCCAGCGGCCACTGTGTTTCTTTGCAGCCACAGCAAGTAGACATGCACTGTTCTTGGAATCCTCCACCACACCAGGTTCTTACAGTCTTCTGCCTCTTCTTCAACAAAAGAAACGGCATGAACTTGGGTAAGAATCTGAATAGGATGCAGTAGACGTTTGAGGAGGGGAAAGAATATGATCAAAGAATATTATATGAAAAAGTTGTAATAAAACGTATTGTTGAAGATTTAATCACTCTTCCTTATTAAACAATAGAATAATTAAACATTAAATCTAAGATGGTATAAAATATCAACAAGAGTGTTAAGGACTTGACATAACTGATACATAGAAAACAAGACAGGCAAATCATGTAGAAAGTAAGCTATATTCTAAGCCATTAAACAAGTTTAGATTAAATTTTGAATACAATATATGTGCTTCTATAACAAAGGAAATAATTTAGAAACTATTGGGAAATATGTTGCAGCTTCTGAACTATTTTTAAACAAGATAAGATGCATAAAAATAATTTTGATATAAGATATAAAAGGGAAATGAGGACACTTTTTGACCTGGGTCAACAATGACTATGATACTTGTAATGTGTAGAGGGACATTCACATTAGTGAGTACTTGACTTAGAAAAGAAGGGGAGAGCAAGTGAGTATGATTAACCAGAAGAAAGAAATAAAATAGCCATGAGTAAAATGCACAGCACTAAAACGGATACTAGTAATTGAAAATCACTGATGGCTGGAAAGATGGCTCAGCTGGTATGATGAGAAACTGAGTTCACGTCTTAGAACCCTTGTAATAAATATGACTTGCCATAGTGCCCTGTGCTTATAATCCCAGCCCTGAGGAGTCAGAGTCAGGCAGATCCCTGGGGTTTCCTGGATAACCATGGTGAGAGAACTCATCCCTAAAGCAAGACAATGGCACCTGAGGAAGGACACATAGACCTCTGGCTTTACGTGTACATACATGTACATGCAGTCACATACACATAAAAGGGGGAACTAACTAATAAGGTCAATCCTAATTTTTTATGGAAGGATCTAACAGTGACAAAACTCTAGCTATCCTTAACATTAAATAAAAGAAAGAAAGAAAGTGCTAAGAACATTCTCCAGAAGTCATGGCAATTATGCATAAATAAGAATATTTCATAGTTTCACAACTTCTATGAAATGCATCAATTCCTTGAAAGTTGCCACCCAACAATTCTCAGTTGAGAAACATATCAACATATGTATGATATTATATGTTGGAAAAATAATGCATGTGTAAAATTGTTCTTCAAAGGCAACCTTGGGGACATCTGGCTTCATGAGTAAGTATCACTAAGCACTTGAGAAGATCATATCAGTTCTTTACATATCATATCTTGAGATAGTTTTTAAAAGAGGTACTTCTAAAAAAGGATTTTATTTTTATTTGTATGTGTGTATGCATTCCTGTATGCATGTGGTATGTGTACATGGTGTGTGTGGTGTATATGTGGTATGGGTGTGTGTGGTGTGTATGTGGTCTATGTGTGTGTGTGTGATATGTGTGGTGTGTGTGTGGTCTGTGTGTGTGTGTGATATGTGTGGTGTGTGGTGTGTGGTGTGTGGTGTGTGTGTGTGTGTGCGTGTGTGTGGTATGTATGTGGTCTGTGTGTGTGTGTGTGATATGTGTGGTGTATGTGTGGTATGTGTGTGTGTGTGTGTGATATGTGTGTTGTGTGTGCATGAGTGTCCCTGCCATATATGTTTCGATCATCTGAATCTGAAGTTAAAGGAGACCATGAGCTGTCTAGCCTGTGTACTGGGAACCCAACTGCAATAGCAGCAAGCATTCCTCATCTCTGAGCCATGTCCTCAATCCTCAGTCCCTTATATACATGTTCTATAATAGTGTGTCAAGACCTACTCAATACACTAAACACACTAAATGTAAACTGTGAGTAATTTTTACTTAATTATATATATAATGGGTTTTGTTCCATTGTAAGGTCTTTGGCGTGCACCTGTTATGATATTGTTTAATAAATCTCATGACCTCTGTATATTAACTTTATATCCTAATCTGTTTGGGTTTCTTTGGCCTAGCCTTGGCAGAGCAAACACTGCTTTTTACATTGGATTTTAAAAAGAGCAAATCTTAACAAAGGGAAATGGATAACCATCTCCCTAAATGTAACTACATTAAGGTTTCCAATAAGCTCATGTTGACCATTCAGCTCTCATTCTTTTCTTTTAATATTTTACTTATTCTTCTTTCATATAGTACATCCATTCTCTCTCTCCTCACATCCACCCCCATTCTCTCTCCTTCCCTGGATCCACCCCTCCTTTATTTCCCTCAGAAAAGGGCAGGTCCCAGGGATATTAACCAAACATGACCTATAAAGTTGCATAGTTAAGGAGACTATGGACCTCCCCTTATATTAAGGCAGACTGAGGCAACTCAGTGGGAGGACAGGGGTCCCAAAAGCCAGACAGCCCCTGCTCCCAAAGGAGGCTGCTTCAGCCATAAAGGTATAAATATCCCTGTAGTATCTTGTCCTGGTTAGCCTTATATCAGCTTGACACAAGCTAGAGTGGATTTAGAAGAGGGAAGTTCAATTGAGAAAATGCCTCCACTATATTGGCCTGTGGGCATGCCTGTGGTAAATTTTCTTGATTGATGAATGATGTGGGAAAGCTCAGTTCACTGTGGGCAGTGCCATCCCTGGGCTGGTGGTCTCCGATTCTATAAGGAAGTAAGTCAAACAAGCCACAGGGAGCAAGCCATAAGCAGCATTCTTCTACAGCCTCTGCTGCAGTTCCCACCCCCAGGTTCATGCCCCATTTGAGCTCCTGGCTTGACTTCCTTCAGTGAAGATTATAATACGGAGCTATAACCTAAAACAAATTCTTCCCTCCCCAAGTTGATTTTGGTCATGATGATTTGTCACAGCAATAGAAATCCTAATTAAGATATTTCCCTAAGCTGGTACGTTTTCAAGCATATAAGGTTTCAACCACAAACATATGACTTGCCCTATACCAAGTATTCATCTAAAACAGTGGTTTTCTCAACCCTCCTAATGCTGAGAGCCCATGTTGTGGAGGACCCCCCTCCCAACCATAAAATTATTTTGCTGCTACTTCAGAACTGTAATTTTGCTACCATTATAAATTGTAATGTAACAATCTGAGGGGGTAGGTCAACCCCTGAATGGGTGGCAAGCCACAGGTTGAGAACAACTCATCTAAAAACTGCTTCCCAGAACTTCAGAAAACATGTATTGCCAACTTGAGAAGGGATAAAGCAATTACCTAAAATGGAAACCACATATACCTCAAAACTGCTATAGGGGACCATCTGACCTGCCCTAACACATTTTATCTTCAAAATACCAAAAAGGGGTTTTCTCTCAGAGTGTGTCCTATTTCACCTAACTTAGGAAAGATGGAAGCATTTCCTCAAGAAAAACATAATTTAGCCCACTGTGCAATCTTCTGTACTTTTTGTTTTGTTTTGTTTTTTGAGAGAGGGTTTCTCTGTACAGCCCTGGCTGTCCTGGAACTCACTCTGTAGACCAGGCCGGTCTCGAACTCAGAAATCCGCCTGCCTCTGCCTCCGAAGTGCTGGGATTAATGGCGTGCGCCACCACCGCCCGACTGATCTTCTGTATCTTAAGTTTCTAGCATGTTTTCATTATTAAAAATTACCAACCTTTTTCAGAAGTGCAGAGTTACTCAACAGTAATACACATCTGCTGCTATCCTACCAAAAGTTTATGTCTGTTTAATGGCCCCTGTGAACCAATCGCTTCTGAACACACTTGTGTCTTTCACCAACAGTGTACTGGAGCCAGCCTGGAAGCAGGTACTGGGCATGGTATTACGAACTCAAATGTCTCAAAAAGACTGTAGAGGTTTCTCTGCCATATTCCTCATGGCTCCAGGACTGCCCAAAGTTATTTAAAAAAAAAAAAAAACATGTTTTAAATAAGTACTTTGGCTATAATAGAAACCTAATTTGGACCTGACTGGACAGAAAAGGGTTAAAGAAAAGATAACACAGGATACAGACACACAAAACCCAGGATTTGTTAGACTGAGATCTCTGATGGAGAATCTAGGAACTTAGACTTTTATTTTATAAAAATAAAACTGAGCAAGAGCATGGGGTGATTGCAAGCAAATAGACAGACAAATAAAAATATGGCTAGTATCATAGATGAACAGTGAGATGGGCTTACTTAAACTTGGTAGGAGACATCTTAGTAGGGGAGTATTCTTTAGGCCATAAATGCCTTGGGGTAGGAGGGGGAAAGTATGGTGGACACTTTCTTCTCACACTATCAATATCTGTACATGGTCCATAGGAAAGTACTGTCACCCCTCTGAACCATACCCTGCGGGGGGCAGGGGGGAGACTTTGCTGTTTTCCCATGGATGTGACGGTCTAACTCATGTCAATGGCACACATTTGTTTAGGAATTCACACACTCATGGTTTCCTTCACAGGACACATTCCTTTTATTATTTATCTTATTTTCACCTGTTGTTTTGTCATGAAACATAATGAGGAGGAAGGAGGCATCTTCTTATATGACAGAGATTTGATGAATTATCTAGGAAGCTGCTAGCTAGGTAAAGTAACTTGACCTGCTTGCTGTTTACGGTGCTTAAAACAGGTAATCATTGAGCAACAGTGAGGGTTTTGTATATGTGTGTGTGTGTGTTCTTTGTGTGTGTGTATGTGTGTGTTTGTGTCTGTGTATAGTGTGTGTATCTATGTGTGTATATATGCGGTGTATGTGTGTATTGTGCATGTATATATTTTCTTCTGTGTGTGAACCTGTGTTGTACAGATATACACGCAGGTGCATACATGTGCAAGGCTGGCAAGCAAGGCCCCCAGGGATTCTCCTCTCCCTGACAGTACTGGGATTGCAAACACGCACTGACACACTCTCTTTTCTGTATTGGTGCTTGAATCTGAACTCATGTCTTCCTGCTTATGCAACCAACAGATTATCAATAAATTCGTGTCTCCAGCCCTTATATTTTAAAGTTTGGAACTTATGGTGAATAGCAATCTCTTGCAATTTGCCCTCTCACTGGTACGATTCAGTCTGAAGAGTTAATATGCTTGCTCTGTGTCAAGCCTACTCTCAACAGATATCTTTTTCCCACATGGATTAGCATAAAGTAATATCAGAAGATTTTTCTTCTAAATTAAGCTTCTTGTTATGAACAGAGTGCTGATGTACTGCAGACCCAACGCTGTCCCACACCTGCCCACTCTGCCAAGAAAGCATGATGGGAAGTTTTGTTCTGATCTTCAAGCTTCTTCCATCTGAGAGACTACTCAAGCAACTGGGTGTCTCCCACCTCCTCTCTCCAGCACCGTGGCATTAGAGACAAGCCGCTGGCTGGGAACAAGCTTTGATGTCGACCTCTGGCTGTTCTTGACAGACCTGCATTCAGAGTGGGCAGAGGAGCAGTGAGGGCATGCGTGGGAGAGAAGGGGATGAAAGGCGGGATGACTGGAGCTGATGATGTGGACAGATTCCTGCCTGTCCAGTTACATGCTTCAGGAGGAAAAATGCCAAGCCTTGCGATCACAGAGGTTATGAACTAGCTCAGCTTCAGAGATGATCATTAAAAAGTACCGTTGAATACAAAGAAGCAAATTATTCTCTGAGCTTTTGACTGGAAAAAAAAAAAAGAAGCAAACTAACAACCAATAAGTTCAAAGTTGTAAAAGGACATTGAAATGGCGTACTAATGAGGCTGGTTCATCCAGGATGCTGAGAGCCCAGCATGTAGGAGGGGTGACTGAGATGCTTTCTGCCATTCAACATTGGGCTGACTTGTGCCAGGTATCAAGAATCGATCCAAGAACCTAGTGATACATTTGCAGCTGTGACGCTGGCAGGTGGCACTCGATGTCATCGGAAACTATGCCTTCTGGTCTGATGTGGACAGCAAGACCAGAGGAGTTGTGAGAGGGGAACATCCAAGAGAGCTTATGCCATCCCCGAGTTCTTAGCCTCATGGTAGATCAGTTTCCTAAGCTCCATCTGTTTCCAGAGGCTGCTGATGCCACATTGTTAATCTATACTGGACCTTATTCTCCTACAACTGACACTTGGGTACTCCTTCTTCATCCATATCTAGTAATGATGACTTGTACATCATTAACATCTCAATATCAGTGTCAATTATCTCTACAACATTTGGACAGTAGATCAAAGCATTTACATTTAAGATTAAATTCGTTCTCTTTTTCTTTTTCTAATTTTATTGACTCCTGAAGTATGTCTTATTGTACTTATATGAATACACACACACACACACACACACACACATATATATATATATATATATATATATATATATATATATATATATACACACACATACATACATACATACACAAAGCAGGGGGAGAGAGAGGCAGTGACAGAAATATAGAGACAGAGAGAAAAAAAAGACACAGAAAGACAGAGTTGTCCTTCTGTGGCCATGGTGAATCTTCTCCATGATACACCCACTTATGTAAGTCCCAATCCTTCTGAGGCTCAATCCCCTTGTGTAAAAGGCCCAGTGCACATCTTTCTTTGTGCCTTAGCATTCTTCAAACTATACAATGAAGTGTGAGGTTAATAAGTGTAAGAACAGTCATATTCAAAACAGATACATTTTCAAAGAGATTTAACTCATAGTTGGTCGAACCTTCCACTAGAAAGCTCATTAGCTATAGAAGCCCAATCATGTGTGTGTGAGTGTGTGTGTGTGTGTGTGTATGTGTGTGTGTTTGTGTGTGTTTGCAACAATAATTTATTTAGGATCATATTAAAAAGTCATATTCAAGAGAATTTAAAGTTCAAAGGAAAATAATTTCAGTCAATATATTCAATTTGCAACTGCCCCTTCAAACTAAAATATTCCCTACTATTAAAATTACACACACACACACACACACACACACACACACAGGTTTATTAAGAAGTCCTGTGTTTTCCCACTCCATCTATTTCTTGACCTTTGGTTCATATGAGTGCCACTTACCTGAGATCAAATACTCCATGTTTTTATACTGGTTGGAGTATCCATGGCAACCGTTTGTCATTAGAAAACTTTAGATAGAGTTGGGAACTACATAAACTGCCTGTAACTGGTCTGCATGTCTTCCAGGTGAGATTCTGTCCTTTGTGGTCCTGGAGTGGATTGACACATGGATTGTCTCTACAATATGTTCAAAGGGAAACCTGTTTCCTGTATAAAAAGGATTCACAACACTACCGCCTTCTTACCCTGGGCCTGAGCCCGAGCCCGAGCCCGAGCCCGAGCCCGAGCCCGAGCCCGAGCCCGAGCCCGAGCCCGAGCCCGAGCCCGAGCCGGAGCCCGAGCCCGAGCCCGAGCCCGAGCCCGAGCCCGAGCCCGAGCCCGAGCCCGAGCCCGAGCCTGAGCCTGAGCCTGAGCCTGAGCCTGAGCCAATGGAATGTGCCCAGGACTCTCCTGGGTCCTGAAAGACAAACTAGAATATACCTTTCAGGAAGCATCATCTTGAATCCAAACTTCCCTGAACATGAACTGGGCACGTGAGAGTAAAGCCTGTTGTCCTTCATGTCACTCAGTTGAGTCGTAAATGTGCCTTTGGCATATGTGAGTGTTTTTACTGTTTAAAACCTATCTCCTGATGATCTTATGATTGTGAAAATCTACCAGAGAATAATATGCATTAAAGCAAGGAAACCGCAGGGATAGTTGAGAACTCTTCCTCTTTTAGCCTCTCTCTCTCAGCTGTCCCTGCACAGCAGGCCAGCTTGGGTTACGTCCATCCTTCATTCCCCCTCTCAATTATGAAATCATCACAACTCTCAGGGGAAGGAGACCCAGAAAGAACAAATGTGACAGCCAAGGACAGAGGGATCAATATCTTCAGAGCCAGGGAATGTTATGGGCCCTGTAGGTCTGTTAATTATCAAACAAAAATTCTATCTCAAGGAGGCAAAGAATGCATTTGGACAGAAGCTCTGTAATTAGCCATTTCTGTTCCTGCTTCTCAGTAGATTTCATGCTCGCTGGCTTCACCTTCATGTGGCTTAACAATGTCCATGTGAAATGGCCTAGAATTGCTATGCTTCTAATTATTTACTGTAACAACAACAAGCTGAGAGAGAGAGAGAGAGAGAGAGAGAGAGAGAGAGAGAGAGAGAGAGAGAGAGATGGTAGCATAGCAAAGGAAGATGCTGATACAAAACACTGACTCTTCACCATTGCCTTCTTACTACACACTATTTCCTTCTACTCTGTCCTGTACCTGGTATATACAAATAAAATACTCCCAGCTTTATTTTTGATGGTGCTAGAACATCAACATCTGAGTTAGCTAGTCTAATTGATACAGTTTGTTCAGGCTTGAGGAAAAGCACTCCTCTTCTACCCCTGAAGTCTCCTTCACCAAGATGGAGCTGGTATGGCATGCATGTAGAAAATTAAGGGAAATGATGGAGTCCAATGTGACAAGAGAAAAGCTAACAATTAGATGCTGAGACTAAACCACAAGGCAGAATATAGGTTGGAAAGACTGATTAGGGTCAGACTCTGGGAAAGCAAATGAGAAATTAAATCCTTAGTGGGGCAAATATAAGAAACAGAAATGCCTAGGATAAACCTGGTCCAAGTCACTACCATCCAATGAAAGCGGGAGAATCACAGAGTCTATGAGCCTTGTAACATGAAGAATAATGACTATATACCCAACCAACATCTGGGATGTGAAAGAAAAATGAGTCTTACAGTCAGAACATGGGGAAAGGTTGGCTATTATTTATTGCTTTGTTGTGGGTCACATTTAGTGACCATTTTCCACAAGCTGTCCCTGGCAAAGGACTAGGATCTCATAGGCAATAAGGTAACTTGGAATCTGCAGAAATAAAAAGGCACCAAAATTAACTTCTGATGCGTGGCCCTTGTGCCATGTCCATAGTAACCCAGAGAGAAATGCCCAAAGTGTGAAGCACTCGCAGTATTTAAGTCATTTTACCAGTGGTTTTCTTTGAAGCCAATTCTAAATGTGATAGTTTACTCTTTTATCTAAAGGTAAGTTGCTGATTCTTTGGTTGGTTGGTTGGTTGGTTGATTGGTTTGGTTTGGTTTTCAGAGATGAGGCATATCCACATTGACATGCTACATGTGGGATGCTATAAGAGAACTATTTCTTTCGGGTCCCAAGCATCTAGAAATACCATGGGGTGGCCTCTTTTGGACATGGAACAGGCCCCAAATCATTATGATAGTTGAGATCTGGAAAAGGATTCAGAATAAAGATCAGTTTTGTTCTGTTCTGAGGGCTGTAATGATTCTCCATAATAGGCTCATGCTGTACTTTATCGGCCCATCTTGTAGTTTATTAGAGCAAAGCCTGTGTCAGGACTTCCATTATAAACACATATTTTCTGAGTGGAGAGACTGACAGTAAAAAGCGAGCTAGCGTCAAGCCTTAATATTGATATTTGCTCCTTGTTCAAGAACTTAAGAAGAGAAATTATAAAGAGACAGACTGAGAAAGAGGTTAAGAAGAAAACTCGTGGGTTTGTCACACTAGTCCCAATACTTGTTTATTTTAAAAATTCTTATTTTAACATTTACTTTCGCTTTATTTTATTTCATTTGAGATGAGACCATTTTTCACAGAAGAAAATGGACTTAATACAGAGAAATTTAAAGGTAAAAGCAAGTAAGGGTTTTTTTTCCACATAAACAAATAATATTTATGTTTCCACTAAACAATTTGCTACTCAAAAGACCTATAAAGAAAAAAATACTAAATGACTAAAATAGCAAAAATCCAAGAAATGGGTAATGTTCTTGTTGATTTTTTTCCTGTTTGTTTCAGTTTCTCTAGGTGGTATTAAAGCGTTTGCAGAATCATTTTAAGAATAAAACCAAACGTTTTGTTTTGCTTTACTCATAGCATAGTTAAGAAAATTATTTAAACTCATTTAAATGCTTTCCTGGGCAGCGATATCTAAGAAAAGATCATTTGTAAAAAGATCCATTTCAAAATGCAGTCTCGCTATAATGTCCACTATAAGGAGAGACCTTAGCTTAAATTATACCACCGCTATTTGAAATGGATTTTTAAATTATCTACCTTTGCATTTCTTCATGAATGTTTCAGGGAAATTATCCTGAGATAATGCCAACAAATGGCTGCAGACTTTAGGTTTATAATTGCTCTTGTTCATTTAAGGTTCCCAGCAGACCATATCAGGAAATTCAATGCCTGGCAAGTAGAGCTTGATAATATACCGTAACTGGCATTTTCTTATTAGAGGAACACCCAAATCGGCTTTCATTTGTAGCAATGACCCTAATTAAGAGAACCATGATTTAAAGCAGAGGCTGCTTCTTAAGGGTTGGAGTTGGAGATGATAGTCTTAGCCAAAGGTTTTTTTTTTTTTTTCTCAGAAAATTGGTATAATTTAATCTTAATTTTAATTTTCAAATGCACATCACATTTTTAAAAAAAATTTCTCCTCACAAAAATGAAAAGCCTCCTTGTAGGCATTGAGCAGATGAATGCATAGATAAAAATGTTTACAGATTCATCCATTCAGACACAAGAGTCTTACCTCCGTCTTAAGTGATTTTTGTTTTCAATCTATTAAGAAGTCTAAGGAAAAGGATCAAGGAGTTCAGTCTCCACCACTCCTCCTATCTACAGTGGAAGGACAAGGACTTCCAGGGCTAAGTATTCTGCTTTGTAACACCCTCTGGCAAGAGACGGACCTACAGTCTCTCTAATCTAGCCTAGATGGCGTACCTGCACAAAAGACTCCCTCTAAAACATGCCAGCCTACAGACATTACCCACAGTTTATGTTATCTGATTTGTTTTTAACCTTTCTAGTCAATAGAGTTATAATGGTCATACTGCAATTTTATGACATTGCTCTGTGGAGCCATTGCCATAAAGTAATTATACCCCATCCTGTAAGGACTTTCAGGTGATCTAAATTACATGTGTATGTATTGGTAGGCATGCATGCCTCCTGTGTGTGTGTGTATGTGTGTGTGTGTCTGTGTGTGTGTCTGTGTGTGTGTGTGTGT
>NC_034590.1:40868167-40905294 GCF_900095145.1 Mus pahari | reverse complement strand
TGTGTGTGTGTGTGTGTGTGTGTGTGTGTGTGTGTGTGTGTGTGTAGCTTATTATGTGGAATACAAAGTAAATACAACTTTTTAAAAGTGAAAATAACAATGAGATGCCTTTAAATAATAATAAAATAATCAACCTGGGAAGATCATTTGCAATCTATAAATAATGCTTACCTTCATTATTTCTTTAATTTTGCTCATCTTTCTCGAACAGCTGTACAGATGCAAAGCATGAACAAGAACATTCTGAATTAGTGTTGCCACCTAGTTTTCTAATTTGGAAAATAAAACTGAAGTTTTCTGGAATAAAAAATAAATTCAAGTTTTTATTCTGCTGATCTTTGTACTTTCTTCTGTGCAATCTTAAATTCTTGATAGCAGGGGAAAATGGTAATAACATAGCCAGAAAATAAACATTATTTATTTGTTCAATATTATTACAATTGCAAAGATGATAATAATAGCCATTATTACTGAAAGTTTTTTTTTTTTAACCCCAGGCACTATGTGGCCATGTTAAACTTTCACACACATGTGAAAAATCTGCCTTGCAGGAATTTTCACACCAGACTCACTGATAAGCCAACAGAGAATCTGAAAACATGTACTATTTACCTGATATGTAGCTAGTGCATCACAGAACCAGGTGTGTAGGCAGCTAAGTTGAGCCCAAGTCAAATGCTTTTTGACATTTGCTTTGCTGAACATATATGCTAACTCCTCATGAAAACATAATGCACGTTTGACGTAGATCTGGAACACTGACAATAGATATAGAAACAGAAGTTTTCAACCCAGCCAGGTTTAGTTAGGATAGCAAAAAAGGTAAGTGACAAAGTGGTGTATGGAAGGATGACTCAATGGTAAAAAAACAAAACAAAACAAAACAAAAAAAAAAAACGGGTGAATCATGGAGAGGACCTTAGATCAATGCCCAACCACTGTAGTTCCAGCTCCCCAGCATCCAACTTCCTATTCGGATTTCTTTGCTCACCAAGCATGCATGTGGTATACAGCCATACTAGTCAGCAAAACCCTCGGACACATCAAACAAAATAAGTGACTTTTTGATAGAAAACCGAAAGATTTACATGGAGAAAACCTTTCCTGTGCTCCATGTAAATCCAGGAGAAGGGGACATAGAAAGAGTGTCATAGTTATATATGTATTAGATAGATAGATAGAGAGAGAGAGAGATAGATAGATATAGATATATGTATATGTTATATATATGCAATTATCTAAAAGAAACTTTTAAAATAATTAATCAAACAAATATTGATGTATTATGAATATCTTTCACAGGCCTGAATTTTTCTTCAGTTATTAAATGCAATTTATTTTATAAGCTTGGTGCAAAAGAAAAAATTACTACCGGTGTTATAGGCAACTTTTTTTTATCAAGACTTAATTGTTAGAGTTGCTTCATTTCAAGGGAAATGACTTAGCCCCCAGGATATGCAGATCACTATTATAATGAGCCACATTTTTTTTAACAAGGGGAGGGCCTTTAGCTATTCTTGCAAGAGTGAAAATTTCCAGGAATTATCCTTACTGCTATTATAAATTAATAAATTTTAGTAGTGCCACACCGCAAATCTTTGGCACTGACCTATATAGAAACATTAATATCTTATGATATTGATTTCAAAGACACAGTCCAGAACCTTATGGTAAATCTACAGGAAGTTTGTCTCTTATGATAGATGCTGCCATGTGATTCACCTAATAATAAATACTCAAGTAAATCACAACATCCAACAAACTCTAGACAGGCTCCCTGAATGTACATATCCTCTTCTGGGGACTCTGGGCTCCCATGGGCTCTGGGCAATTTTCCTACCAATGCTCTCCCAAAGCATTGTCACTTTCTATTCTGTCACAGATATAGCAAATGATCATCTACCTCTGGATAGATTGCCAGTACCATGTTGTCAGGGTTTGATGTGTGGCCCCAGGAGAAGGACATTTGTAACAGATTAAAGTCCTGGGAAACTGTTAGAGGCCTGAGAAGGTGGCCTGGGTGACAAGGTGCCTGCCACACAAGCATGAGTACCTGAGTTTGAACCCCTAGATCCTACATAAAAGGTCTGATGTGGATGCCTGCATCCTTGTAACTCCAGCACTGTGGGAGGCATGGCACAGACAGGTGGATCGCTGATGCTCATTCCAATGAGCTTGAAACTCAGGTTTAAGGCAGCACCCTGTCTCAAAATATATAAAATAGAGACACCACAAATGAGGGAACTTACCTACTGCATACACCGGCCTCAGAAGCAGATGTACAAATGTGCAAGTACACACACATACCAACAGAACAAAGCACATGTGCATATGTGTGCACACACGTACATGCAGGGGTGTGTGCACGTACAAACACACACACACACACACACACAATTAGGAAGAGCTTGGAATGTATAGGCCGCTATCCAGGAAATCGCTGACATATCCAACATGATGTTTTCTAGTTCATGTATCTTCTCCCTGTCATTTTCACTGAAACTCTCTGTGCTTGGTGGCAGCTGACCTTTCATAAATATTGGCTTTGTCTTAGAAATGCCCCCATTGTAAATAAGAGGGCAAAGTTCACAGAGCAAAAGCCATCCTAGCTACAAGGCTCTGCGAAGTCAAGGAGTCAGATTTTGTCTGCCAAAGACATTAACCTGATCCCAACAACCAACAGTGAGGAACACTAGGTTGACCCACACTTCTAAGTTTTTTTCCCTTCCAAGATTACATCCTTTAGATTCCCTTGGAGAACATGATTAACAGTAAAAGACTGGTACTTGGCTAATTCCTTTATTGTGGGGCATTTGGGGGGAAATTTAGGTTTAAAAAATTTGGCTGATTTTTGGAAGGAGATGTGAGATAAATTAATATTCAATTGTACTTGTGGTTATTGCAAAGGATCTTATTTGAGATTCATATTTCTGGTTCTGTTTAAGTTTCCCTATGCAGAATACTTAGGACAGGGTCTAATTTTTTTAATTTAATAGTTTGTATGGATAGAAATCAAGCCAGAGAACCCATACTCACACACCAACCTCATTCCTATTAGGCATGGAATTCTGGTGAGGGCAAAGGATTTCACTGAGGCAGTATGTATCCAAACATAAAATAAAAATAATTGTTTCTAAAATTATCTGCCTCTAAAGGTTAAGATATGCAGATATAGTCATGCATATGCACATATTCCAAACAGCAAGCAAGCATGTCCACTGCAAACATGAATTTATCCTTGGGCCATAGAGCTGAGAATAACATCACTTGCCAAATGTCTTTTATTTAAAAATGATTTTTATCATTTTAAATTGTGTGTTTATGTTTGAGTGACATATATACATGTGAGAGCAAATGCCAGTGGAGGCCAGGGATGTCTGTTCTCCCTAGAGTTGGTGTCACAGTTGATGGTGAATGATCTGATGTAGGTGCTGGGAACTGAACTCAGGTCCTCGGGAAGAGCAATGCACGCTCTTCTTCAAGGAGCCATCTTTCCCACCCCAATTGTCCTTTAGAATAAGCTTCAGATACTTCAAGACCCAGGACATTCCTGTAGTAGGAGAGATCAGATAAGAGCAGAGACAACGAGGTAGATAATAGTAGCTCCTCTGACATGGAAACACTGTTTGAGAGCATGGAGTCAAAATAAAGACAGTCAACGGGCATTTCTTCTTCCTAACATTTCGGGACAAACAAGGCTCAGAGTTAATGAGAACAAAGGGTATCCTGGAGGTGTGCCCCTGCACATCCAAGCATTCCTTAACAGACCAGGCAAATTAATGCCCCTGGGGAGCCTAATTTGAACCTCATCACCGTTCTCTGAAGCATCTCTGGACAGGAACAACCATGCCATTCTACCTTGCAGGAAAGGAAGAATTTATCTTTGTTGCTGAAACATCCCACCCACCCTCTGAGCTGAGATTAGCTCTTAATGCTTTCCCAGAGCAGATAAGCAAGCCCGAGGGCTTCTTCTGAGAAGGGGCCCCTGGAGCAGAGAGCTTTGTGTTGTCTTCATCAGATCGCCCCTCTGTGCCCGCTGAATGCCTTCCTTAGCCTCCTCCACCACTTTCCGGTTATAGTTGGATAAGAGATCTTTGCCATTTCAGTAACATTTTAGCGCATGTTGTACTGTGGTTATTGCTTTGTAGTGCTTTTCATCTGTCAAAAGAACCTCTTTAAAGAACAGAATAGAAACAAGAGCCTCTTCAAACTGATTCCACTGAGAAACGCTTGAGTGTGCAGGTGAAGCTCTGTTGTAAGAGCTGGACAGAGGTAGTATTCAACTAGCAACTCAGTCATTTGACTTAGGTCCCTAGCTCTTTACTCAGTGCTGGCCATGGCCATGTAGAGATGAAGAAAGAGAAGTTGATGAGTTTAGACTTCTCCATAGACACTGCAGACAAGTATGGAAATTCTGACTTTCCATACATCTCAGACTTGCTGCAGTCTATAGGAGAAGCATACTCTCCACCATGCAACAGCTTTATTCAGAGTCTATTTAAAAATTTTTTTAAATCTCAAAGTCCATTTCTAAATCTTCTCAATAACCTTTTCACCCCCATGGAGTACATAGACAAGAGCGGGAGTCCAAGAACAAGAACAGGAAAATCAGCCAAGAAAAAAAAAGCATATCTAATATGCTGCTCACTTATTTTTCATCTCCAGGGTGAGTTGGGTGCACTGGGTATACAACATTGAAGAGTAATAAAATAACTAAATGCATGTGACCTTCTCTCCACATACTGGCATTCTCCTTTTTCCTCTGCCACTAAGCAGATATAGTTTTAATTGGTCTCCACCAAGCACCAACAGTGAGCATTTGGCTCTTAGGCTCTTCATGACTGGATAACATATCTCATCCTAGAAAATAACCCAATGTGTCAAGTTCTGTTATTACCATATTACTGTGATGGAATGTAGAGCTCAAAACCATTAAGTTAGCAGTTCCAAATCAGGCTCTGAGAGGAACATTTTCACAGAGATAAAGTTGTTCACACAGTGCCACCACATACTAGTGGAGGGCAAGCATCGTGTCAGCCTCCAGGACAGAGTATAAGAGTATTGATAGTGCAGCAGAGTAGGGTAGTCCAAGAAGTAGGGAGAAAGACCTGTGTTAAATAATTTTTAAAATTTTTATATGCAGTATTTTGGACGTATTCTTTTCCAACTTCTCTGAGGTGCTTCCTCCATACACACCCAACATCATATTCACAACTTCATAATCTTTTTATGAAAACAAAAAGAAAAAGAAAAACAAAACAAAACGATAAAAGCAAAAATAAATAAATAAATAAATAAATAAATGGAAACAAAAGACATGGTGGGGGCTATGTTTTGTTGGTCAGCTTTTAAGGAGCATTTCGTTTGCCCTGAGGTATGTATGGATTTCTGTAGGTCTTCTACAGGCTATTACAATCTCATATGTGTATCTGTCCTGTTTTATCCAGAAGACACTGTTTCCTTGAAGTTGTTCCTACCCTCAGCTCTTACAATAATCTTTTTGCCTCTTCTTCAGCATGAATCCCTAAAGCTTGAGGGGAGATGTGTGATACAACTGTCATTATCTTTAGGATCTCTCTTTAGGTCTGAGGGATCCAAAGTCTCTGACTCCAAACATTTTTAGTCCTGCAAGAAGTAGTATCTCTGAAGACAGTCCAGCCCTTCACTAATATGTAGGGACAGAAAGAAAACGCCCTGTTGTAGTACATAGGTGTTATGCATGCTGTTTAGTATGTATTTATGTATGTATGTATAGTCAAACTTCATGGCCCTTTATAATAAGCAACTTCAGATAAATGTGGGATTAGCGTGGCCCGTGGATGGAGTTTGGTCTCTGGCATTAAAATCTCATCCTTCGAAGACTTGTGTATACTCTTGCAAAAGGTTCAGTGTCTTTTACCTGTGTGAGTTAGACCCAGATACCTCAAACTCCCTCCAAAACAGCATCAGTGATCACTTCCGTATGGGACCTCACTCTCCTCAAAGGTGTTACCTGTGCAGGGTAATGAATGAATGTCTAACACTGTATTGTTTAGAAAAGCAGCGCAGCATTATCAGTGACAAAGGCAAGTGAGCAGATGCAGGAGAGCCTACAGGCAGATTCCAATGCCCCTGCATTCTGTAAGTTGTCTGGATCCCACAGCTTAGTACAAAGGATCCACAAGCAAGTCAGGTGTAGGTGACCCCAAGCCTCCCACAGTGACTGACTCTGAGAATTCAGAAGCAAATCTTGAACCATGAATAATAACAGAATGACTCACCCAGTTAAAATGGCCATGGCTTTTAAATTTATTCGGGTGATTAAAATAGCAGTTATAGAGGCCTTAACAAGTTCTGAACATCCACTCACCTCCTTCACAGAGAGCTGACTCATCCTGTTAGCAGGGGCTCTAGAAGCTCAGTTTATAGCCAGTTCATCTAGCATGACCTCAGTCTGCTGTCTCAATGCAAATGATGACCTGAACCCAACAAACCTTATAGATTTTTTTTTTAATTTAGTACTTCTTTAAAGTCACTGCATAACTTAGTTACCAGATAATATAAAGTTCACAGGATAAACTGTGTATGCATACAAATGTAAAATATCTCCATGGGGTAGCTCAACAGCAACTTCAAAATTCCACATATCTGATGAGACATTTTATATACCTAGAGAGGATCGTGAGGATGTAATTTCCCTCCATCAGTTTCTCATTACCTCAATGTGAATGTGATGCCCTGTAAAATTGAAGTCTTCCCTTCATGAGAGTAGATCTGTGTGGAGCAAGAGAAGTATCACAGGAGCCCTAGGGGATACATTTGAAGGGGAAGCTTATAATAGGCAGAATTCTGACCAACACTAAATGCTATTAAAAAAAAAAAAAAAGATGAGTCACAATTCCAGACCATACTGTTATATGAATAACACCTACTGTGTTTGTTAAACCACATGTCTCTGTGGACCCCTTCACTTCCTTAAGAAAGTTATTTTTCATGCATGGTAGAGAGGGCAGACCAAGGAAAAGAGATAGAGAAGCCATCATATACTGTCTTGTCTTACACTCATAGCAAGTCAGAATTCTATAATTTTTTGCTTTGATGTGGAGAAGTGTCCCCAAAAGGCCCATCCATCCTGTTGGGTGCTGGATTCCCAGGGGACACTGACAGGAAGGAAGAGGTGGAACTTTTAGGTTCAGAATTTGTAGGCAGTCCTTAAGTCACTGAAGGCATGACCTTGAGGAGTACTTCGAGACACTGCCCATCCTGTCTCTCAGGTTCCCCAGGTCATAAGGTGAGAACTATGGTTTTGTTCCTACTATAGTTGTCCCACACCCTCACAGAGGCTTTCCCTATTTATGCTGAAATCTCTAGGAAGTGAGCTAACTCAACCTTTTCTCTCACAGATGAATTGCCCATTACAATGATGGAAAGCTGAGTGATGCCACACCCACAAGAAAGAGAATGTAGGATCAACTCTGTGCAGTCCCTACAATTCTGTCTACAGTAGTTCCCCAGAAGTGGGATCTTCACTTCCTGTGTCAGTAGAATTGGCACCTTCTCTGTCAGAAGGCCACAGGGAGCAACCCTGTCTTTCCTTCTGAACTTTGCTTCTGTCAATAAGTGCTGGAAACATAAAAGGGGCAGATGGGCTTTACTCTTGAGTAAGAGCCATTCGACTTTCACTAGATATACCAAGACCTTGGCAAATCATCTTCAGACGATGTATCCTGCTGAGCATTTTCAGAGGCAGCTGTTGTCTGCAGAGGCCCTTATCTCTTTAAAGTAGACCTGGAGCATTGACCTGTCTCTGAATATGACCTTTTGTCGTACCTAACCATCCCCTGGTCATTTGGTTCAAATGATGTGCACAGAGGAATTGTTACATGTGAGGGTGGCCATCCTTCAGATAGTAAGAACCCACCCAGCTAAGTCAAGCCCATGTCACTCATTGGTCTGGCCTGCTATGCTTTTGTTCTCACTGCCCTGGCCCAGGCTGATAGGATTGGAAGGCAGAGCCTCAAAACATCCCTAGGATGTCAGTTTGGGACACTGTACCTTTTAAGAGCCTTGGGATACTACATAAATAATTTGAATGAATCCTGCAGTAGAACTTGGTACCAAGAATGAACATCATTGACTTTTCTGTAGTGAAAGATTGAAGATGGAACAGAACCACAAACATAAAAGTTAATGTATATAACCCACAGCTTCTCCGGAACAGGCATTATTCAAAGACAGTGAGGAATAAAAGAATATTCCCTCTTGACTGTTTTTAGTGCAGTAAAATCACCATGTGTGAGGAAATGTTACTCTGTATCACAGGCCATTCTGTATACAGTTTGTGCCCCATATTAAATTTGATGCCATATATGATAGTACTATACAAACAGAAAATTGTCATGCAGAGTTTAACTATTATGGACATCATGAGTGAAGATCTTTAAATGAGGCTTCCATTAGGCCGAGGTAGAATCCTCTCAACTTCCACCCAGATCCACCCTGGATACAGAGGAGAAAAATCAAAACCAGGATAGTATTTTAGAAGTTAGAATTGTTGTTGTTGTTGCTGGCAGTGGTGGCGGTGGTGGCGGTGGTGGTGGCGGTGGTGGCGGTGGTGGTGGTGGTGGTGGTGGTGATGGTGATGATGGTAATGATTACTGTCAGTTGGTACTAGTGAAAGAAACTCAGACTGAACAACAAAATCCAATTCTTAATTATTAAAGATGAAAAAATAAAAGATTGAAAAGAATCAATATTGATAATTATAAACAGGTAGTAGGAGTGTTCAATAATGTTTTTGTGAATCCGTCCTTCAAAAATATAAGCACCAATTACAGCAGCCATTTATATAGGTAGGCAGGTAAGGATATAGAAAGGTGGACATCAATAAAGACTGATAATTACAACATTATTTGTAATGTACAGAAACGAAGAAAACTTAAACACCCATTAATACATAGATAGAAAGTCTTGAAAAAGAACTGCATATAGCTATATTATAGTACATCCTTATGATATACTATAATTTTCTGAGGTTTACACTTACTTCAAGTGTTGAACTTAATTAGGGTAGTTTACTATTATAAAACAGTGGATGCAAAATTATAAAATAACAAATAATCATGTACAAGCTCAATTTTCTCACAGTTCCCTCCCTATATTTCATATATCCAGAAAAGAAAAGGAAGACTCTCTTAGATTGTAATGACATGGAAAACCAGGACAGTGCGCATTTGTGGATGAAGAACAGAGTGGTCAGTACACATCAGATTTGAAATTAGAAAATAAATTATCTTAAAAGGGATGTTTGTTGAGGAGACTTAATTGCAAAGGCTGAAGCAGAAAGGCAGATGTTAGAAAGCCTGTCCTCCACACAAGTATAGGGAAATTGTCCAAAGGGTAAAATTCCCAGGGATCAGGGAAGGGAAAGGTGGCATCATAGGATCTGATGTCATGGTAAAGTATTTAACATGTAGTATGATTCCTGAAAAGCTATTAAGAAGTTGATAATCCAAACAGAGTGGTAAGATGTATAATTAAGTACAGTCCTTCCTGTGTGGAGGTGGACTTGAGTTGGAAATGAAGGAAGATGAGAGTCTGGTAAGTCAAACTATTCAGACAGTGATGCTGACCTCATATTGAAAGGTAATGACATCAACAGAGACAAGCAGATAGGTGAGCGAAAACAGGCCTTAAGCAAGACACATATTTTCCAGTGTTGCCTTAGACCAGGTAGGGAAAGATTGGGAGCTGTAGGATGAGTAGAGAGAGGAATATAAATTGTATTTTGTTCTTGTCCTCTCAGAACCTTAGAAATAGTGTTAGGTGTGCATTGGATGTCACATCCTGGACCTTAGAGAGGGAATACTATATGGCAAATTACTGAAAATTATGGAACAGGAAGGAATAGAACAGGGAAAATCTGGATGGGTCTATGGAGTTAGTATAGAAGGTGCAGACAGTAATTTGGGGCCAACTGACCAGGAGCCTCAGCAAACACAGGAAGACAAATGCTAACACTTCAAATGCCATGCTAAAATAAAGGAGGAGGAAGCCAGTGAAGATTGAAGCTCATTTATAGCTCTAAAAAAAATATCAGTAATACACTGAGTTTGGAATTATTTTGTTTGTTTCTTTGTTCAGTTCTCATCAGAGAAGTTGTCCATATATCTTAATTATTTATTTTATTTTTGAGATTACAATATAATTTAATCATTTCTCCCTTTACTTTCCTACCTCCAAACTCTTCTGGTCATTTAATCCATACTTTCTTTCGTGACTTCATTTTATTTAATTGTTGATACATATAAATATACAAATATACACATATATACATATATATGCCTACATATTCATGTTATATCTTTTATAGGTGTGTATATAGGAAGATATATATATATTTGTAAATAAATAGAGTCTTCTGACCATTTTGTATTGGATAACCAATTGGCATACTCTTCCCTGAGGAGGATCATTTTTCTCATTCTCAGCAATCTTTAGGTTGAGATTTTTGTGAGCTTTCCTCATCAATGCATTCCAAGCACTAAATGACCATAAGGGCCAGCCTACAAGAATATGTCCACTAAACTATCCACCATAGTTGAAAGAGAAAGAAAACCATTATAGAATATAAACAGCTTAACACAAATACATCAACCAAAACAATCCTAAAGAAAATACAAGAAGCACTATTTCTTAAGCTACTGAGATTAATGAATATAAGCAAGAAACCATATAAAGAAATATAAAGCCATACTTACTAAACACGAAGCACCACTAAAAACACAAGCAACACCAAAAATTTAACAACATAGTGACTGCAATTCACACACACACACACACACACATTTTATAATAACTATAAATATTAATGAACTCAATTCTCCAATCAAAAGAGACAAGCTGACTAAATGAATTAAGAAATAAAATCCATCTGTCTGTTGTCTACCACAAATTCATCTTAGCTTTAAAGATAGGTACCACCTTAGAGTTAAAAGAAGGATCCAGTATTGCGAGTAGAGCAGAAGCAAGAGGCCTCAAACCTGACCAATGTCTCGATGCAGTGACCATTTGCAAATAAGGATGTTAGAGCAGAAGGGAAAACTGTGTAACTGGCATCAAGGTAGGTTACAGGGCAGAAGGCAAATATGGAGGGATTATGAGGAGATGAGTGGGACTGGGGTACATGATGTAAAATTCACAAAGAATCAACAACAGCAAAGGAAGGACAAAAGCACTCTAATCAAATGAGAGCAGGAGGCAAGCAGGTATGTCTGAGACTTTTTTTTTGTTAAGTGGAGCAAAAGAACAAGAACCTTGAGTGCAGCTATTCTGCAGATGATTTGGGCTAAACATAGGTCCAGAGAAATGAAACTCTAGTAGAAAAGTGTTTGAGGCAAGGCAGACCTTTCATGTACTGTTTTCCTGAGTGATGGCCACTGTAACAGGTTTGTGTGCCTGTGTGTGTGGAGGGCAGTAAGATCCAGAGGTAAGGGGGAAATCTGTGGCTGAGAAGGGATGTAAAGGATAAATGAAGGTCTTGAGAAGGGAAGATGAAATGGAAGGCAAACAGCAAATTGTTTGATCTGGTTTCAAGTGAAAGGATGAAAGCAAGCAAGGAAGAGGAGGGTACCAACATGATTGTAAATGTGATACACGTGTGAGACGGAGGGGGTTCCAGCAAGAGGAAACAGATAGGAAGCAATGTGAGAAGGGAAATGTTATGACAACAGTCAGAACTCATACTGCACAACTTGCTAGTCGGGAAAGAAAGTTCTCAGTTCTCACTGGAAAACAATCTATTTAAAATCTTAGTCAATTCAATTATTCTGCATTCTCTGGCAGCTTTCTCCTGTGAGTGTTGACAACCATATGACAGATGGGGCATCAGGAGGAGAGGATGGTCACACAGTATCCATTTTCCATGGAACACCATCAAGAGGCCTTTGTAACACCTTCTATTTACCATCTCATGATAATAATGATACTCTCAAAGCATAAACAAAGGAAAATATCAGAAGGAATGAAGACTAGAGAGAAATTATCTATTGATCTGGTCAAAATGATAGCAGTCATAAGGTGTAGTAAGATGTCAAACACAGTTATAATTTCAATGGTCTGAAAGTCTAGATGCAAATCTAGGAGCATGTAATTAATAGCAAAAGAAAGAATCACATGCAGTCATGAGATCAAGAAGACAGAGAGGCAGAGTCATGAGGATATCTAGGAGTTCTAGACAAGTAGGGGCTATATAGTAAGTTCAAGGACAGCATAAGATACATAACACATCCTTGCCTCAAAGAAGAAAGAGAAGAAGAGGAAAAGAAGAAGCGGAAGAAGGGTAGGAGGGAGATCATGAAGGGAAAAGAAAGGAAAGAGGAGAGGGAAGGATGGAAGGAAGACAAGTGGCCATATCTTAGCTGAGCTATCTATTAAAGTGAGGACAGGCTCATATATGAAAGTATGTCACTGGCATGGCAATGTCACAATGACACAGCTTCTGACAGCTGGTATTTATCCAGCAAGAAGAGGACATGCTGCACATGGGCATAGAGAACACTCCATATCCAGGTTCCATCTAAGACCCCAAGTGTAGCCATGGTACCCAGGCTTCTAATGGAATATCTGTCTCTTCAGAAATGTCCTACAAGAGGATGAAAACATATGGGAGTTCATGCTGATTGAAGATCTAGAAATCAAAAGATCAAGGTTAGAGATGTCAGAGAATATTTAAGAAAGAAGAGTGGTGAGGTAGCTCATTTTGGAGGAAAGGAATTGAGTGATAAGATCCCCTTCACTACTGTGAGTACCTAAGGCCATTGCCAGAATTTGGCTCTTAACTTGAGCCACTAATGCTGTTCTTTCTTAAGTCTCCCCAAGGTCCGCCTAACCATGTATGCTCATGGGACATGTTTGAACTTTACCTTTTTATTAGTATCAGTCTTCCCAGCCTTGTTTTTTTAAAAAAAAGAATTTAATGCTTTAAAAAAAAATCAATTTCTAAAGAAAAACATCTACATTGGGATTGCTCTCTGGATTGTTACCACCATGGCTCGGCTAATCCTCACTTCACTGGGCCTTCTTAACTACCCAGGGTTTGAAACCTGGAACTTTTATGAGGCAAATCATTCTTTGTACTTTCCTTGGTATATTGCATTATTACAGCTTCATTGTGCCAATGAATTTTCTGTTGACATGGAGAGGTGACAAGATGCCACCATTAGGAATCTGGTGAGTTTGTTAAAACTGTTAACAAATCAATGTTGAATCACAATAACTTGTCATTCTTGAATATAATGTGTCATTTACCCAAGATCTCAAGTCACACAATGTCTTCTCTAGAATGAAACATATTGCTCACATATAGGAAACATATGAGAATTCCAAATTACTGGGTATTCAGCAAGTTTGATATGAAAGCTATTTCTGAGAGTTAGAGAAATGGAGTGAGACAGACAGTACATAAAATATCTTTAAATTATTTTTCAAAGAAGAAAAATATGAAATATTATTGTTATTATTTTTCTAAATAATTTTCCCAAATTTTACCTTTTGACTTTGAAATTCATTTCAATTTTTTTAAACTTTATTATAAAATATGATGCAAATAAACACACACACACACACTCACACCAAAATTAACCACACTCAAAGACTGTATAGCTCAATGAACTGCTATAGAGTTATATTAGCCATTCAGGAGAGTGAGCTGCTGCATTTACCTTGAATCTGACACATTTGCTATCAAATGTATTTTTAATATACTTACCTACCACCAAAGGTGAAAACTCCAGGTCAATTAGAATTAGAAAAACAATTAGCTTTATTTCTTCTATGCCCTGTGTTTATCACCTGCATCGTTTCATTGTTGGTACACTCCTGATAACATCTGAGACATGTCAATATTTGACTTGTTCCTGACATGAGACTATGGATGGGTTGAGGATGGCATGTGCAGATTAGCCACTTAAGATGCATATTCACTGAAAAGTGGATATTAGCCCAGAAGTTTGGAATACCCACGATACAAGACCACATGAAGCTCAAGAAGAAGGAAGACCACACTGTGGATATTTCAGTCCTTCTTAGAAGGGGAAACAAAATACCCATTGGAAATACAGAGATAAAGTTTGGGGCAGAAACTGAAGGAAAGGCCATCCAATGACTGTCCCACCTGGGGATCCAACCCATATACAGTTACCAAACCCAGACACTATTGTGGAGGCCAACAAGTGCTTACTGACAGGAGCCTGATAAAGCTATCTCCAGAGAGGTTCTAACAGTGCCTGACAAATACAGAAGTGGATGCTCACAGCCATCCATTAGACTGAGCACAGGGTCCCCAATGGAGGATATAGAGAAAGGACCCAAGGAGCTGAAGGGGTTTGCAGCCCCATAGGAGGAACAACAATATGAACCAACCAGTACTCCCAGAGCTCCCAGGGACTAAACCACCAACAAAAGGGTCCACATGGAAGGACCCATGTCTCCAGCCACATATGTAGCAGAGGATGGCCTTGTGGGACATCAAAGAGAGGAGAGGCCCTTCATCTTGTGAAGGCTTGATAGCTCAGTGTAGGGGAATGCCAGGACAGGGAAGTGGGAGTGGGTGGATTAGAGAACAAGGGGAAGGGGGATGCGATAGGGGGATTTTTGCGGGGAAAAGGAGAAAAAGGGATAAAATATGCAATGTAAATAAAGAAAACATCTAATAAAAAAAGATGCATATTCCTCCCAGTGTTCTAAAACATGTGCAGCTAAATTAGAATTATATTCATTTTCAATTCCTGGAATGACATCATTGGTGTATGCGTCAATTTCTCATATTTGCCATGCATAGATTTTCTATGCATGCACTCATTTTTACTCTTGGAAAAATATGATAATCATGGTAGGGTGCTCATTCTTTGGGCCTCAATAGTAGACTTACACATTTTCCCAAGAAGCAACTGTATTTGACTATGCTGAGTGCTTCAACATTTTTGAATAGATGTATGATTGACAGAACTTATAATTTATGTTTCCTTCATACTTATTGTTATTCCAATTTTTAAAATATATCTTTATCATTTTGTTCTGGCCAACACGTTATTGCCTTGAAGAAAACTCTAGAAAGATACCTTACAACTTCTCCACTAATAAGATTGGTGTAAGGTTTGTCTCCCTCCTTAGCACATTATTCTTTTTTTTTTTTTTTTGATTTATTTATTTATTATATGTAAGTACACTGTAGCTGTCTTCAGACACTCCAGAAGAGGGCATCAGATCTTGTTACAGATGGTTGTAAGCCACCATGTGGTTGCTGGGATTTGAACTCTGGACTTTCAGAAGAGCAATCGGGTGCTCTTACCCACTGAGCCATCTCACCAGCCCCCACATTATTCTTTATGTCTACATAATGACTAATCCCATTGTTATTGCCTGACCTAATGCAATGATGCTATGAATTTGCTAGTGATTACAGCTTTGGAAGCATTCATTATCTTACGAGGTACTATTTTACTTTTGCTTTTAAGTTAACCTCATTTATATTTCTTGCTCTGATTCCTGTACATTAATATTTCTAAACAGACTTATTACAGATTTATTTCTCTTTGCCTAATTATGGGTCTTCTAAGAATCAACTGAGTGTGTGTGTCAGGGAGTTCTCTTTTTTCAGAGCTTAAAAGGTGATTTGTTTTGTTTCTCCAATAGATGCTTACAAAAGAAAGAACTTACTTACAAAGTAAAAGAAAGAATGCTTGAGTAACTTTTCAGTGTATGGCTTTTGGTGCTATAAACCTAGTGGGGCCATATTATTATAACTAAATCATTCAAGAACATTGGATCAGTGATTATATCTCCTGCTATGGCTTTCTCTCTTTCTCCTTCCTACATTATTGTTTTCTTTAGTATATAACACAAACTTCAGAATTTTTTGATGGATGGATTATTAGTTTGTTGCTTGAATATTTTATAAAGAGATGTATTCTTTGGTAGAATTAATGTGCTCTCTGATTAAAGCTACACTCATTAGCAGCCCTACCTCCTAATCTCTCTTAGAATTACTCACAGAGTATTTTAGGAGAATCAACATCTTCAGATTCAAACTCTTTCAAAAGTAGCCTGATATGTGAAAGGAGATTAACCAAAAGGAGATTAGAAAAACATTTTTCCACAACATAGATGGTAGGAATTGAATCTTGTCTCGATAGACTAACATTAAAACTACAAACAGTGCATAGGACTTGTTTTTCCTTGTTGAGTAGGTAGGATGTAAACACCTGCCTCTAGTAGATGCACCACACATGTCTCATAAGCAAACATTCAGGAATATCTCAAATATCTGTGTTAGAAAGTCTTATAACTAACTTTTGGGGGTTGCAATTACTTAGGCAAATTTCAGAAGCTTTGTGTCCATCTTTTGCTGACCACCAGGTGTGAGTGACAACTTTTACAGGTAGTGATGTGCATGGTTCAGCTCTGTCAAGACTTGCAGAGAGAAACTGATCCATTAAAACATTAACAACAATAAATCTCCCTGGGGAGACTACTGGGGCAAGATGTAACAATGTAAGTCTGAAGACATTTTGAAAGGAAAAGTCTAATTTCCCAAAGGTGCTTTGGAACACGACTGGAGTCAGTATCTACTAGAAAAAGTCACTCATGTCTTTCTCCAACTTAATTTGCATACTCAGCTCATCACTCACAAAGCCAGAATCAGTGTCATGCTTTCCCTAAAGTTCACAACAACTGTCTGGCCTTAACGGCTAATCTTTTCAACTAGAAACACTATTATCATGCTATGGTGCTTATAGATGTCAAACCAGCACCCATTTCAGACGTTAAGCTGTCTCCTGGCTCTTCAAGTAGTCTTGTTTGTACCATGAGGCCTTATAACACTGAGAAAAGGTTTGGCCCAATGAAAGACTGGTTGTTCATCAAAACAGTGGCCTCCAGCTGATATGCCACATGTCTTCAGTGCTTTCCTCCAATAAAGGCCAACATCCCTTCCAACTGTCACCAAAATACCTAATTGAAGACAACAAACTGAAGTTTCTCACATGGCAGTATTCTGATCTTAACACATTATAAGATAATTTTAATATATTTGCACTATTTGGGGGACATTTTTACCTTTGAGTGTTTTAGCTTTTCTTTCTAGTTGGGACAACTTAGGTTGGAACCAAGCAAAGGGGAAAAATGGGACGTACAACTAAATAATAAATTTGAAAACAAGAAGAAATGGAAAGAAGGTGGTTACCAAAAGCACAAAGGGCCACATTGGTCCCTTGAAGGAGGTTGCTTATCACTCTCACCATCCAGATGTCAGCTGAAACGCATTGCTAAGTGACTAAAGATATTCACTTAATCTAGGCATGACAGTGCACACCTGTCACTCTGGAGGCGGGAGCAAGAGAATCTTAATTGTTATGTTCCAAGTCAGCATAGGCAATACAAAACAAAAGTAGCCACTTAGCCGTATGACTATAGGAAGTAGCAGCTAGCTCTATGAAAATACGTGAGAGCACCAATCAATGATAAGGAATTTTGATCAATGCAGATATATGCACATATAAATTTATAAAGCATGAGCTAAAATTAGGGAGTTGCTCTGGGCATTTTTGGCTGTGATATTTCTCCTTAGAATCCAGGGGTGGGGTGCAAGAGTTCATTCTCAGCTTACTCACGGGGATTGTGGCAGGGTCTCTGTTCTGTGAACTATAAAGCCACCCTTGCAGGGCCAAGTGAACGCAGTGGGAGATTGCAGGCATCTCCTACTTTAACTGTGTGGAAGGTTCTTCAGAACTACCCATGGGCAAGTCAGGACCAGGGCATTCCCTATGACCTGATCCCCGACTAAAGACAAAACCTAGCCCAACTGCTAACCTAATTTCCCATTCAAAATCCTCCTCTCTAATATAATTATTAGTATTAATTTTATTATCAATTCTTTTCTAGCTTCAAATAACCCCATTACAAGAATGAGAACATCTGAAGACTGAGTTTAGTGGGAATTTCAGCCTATTATAAGGAGTACACAACAATCTATAAAGGTATTTCATTCTTTCTATCTTCCAAAAAGCAAGCCTTTCACTTTAAGATGAGAGTTAGATGATGTAGTTTGGGACAAAAACAATAAACAGAGTATAAACTATCCTTTAAATTATTAACACTTCAAGGAAAGGAGAGATAAAGGCACGGGGCTGCCTACACCATTGTCAGGAGCTAGACACAGCAGGTCCCTGTTAGCTCTGGCTTCTCCCTGAACAGGAGGACTGTCCTGATGAGCCCTAGCCATGTACTCATGCCGGTTCCCACTCTGGGGCCTCCCTCCCTCTGGTCTCATGAATGAAAACAAATTGTTTTTAGCTACAATACCCCCTGGGCTCAGTCTTGACCTGAGTGGTACAGTGACTTGGTGCAGCTTGAATTTTTACATACAGCTGCATAAAGCAATTTTCATGTAAATTCCTAGGTAAATCAGCCTGCAGTTGGTCTATTACATAGACACATACACAGAAACTATTATGTTTGACAGATTAGGAGATGCCCTTTTTTTCTTCCCAGGCTGGCCGCTGTACAGTCCTCAGTGTCCAAATCAGAAAATGGAGGATGCGGGCGGAGGGGGTGGGGGGGAGGACCCAACACCACAAACAGTGGGGAGGTGGGGGGGGGGCTCTCATGGTAGCCTGGACCTCCTCAGTGCCTGGATGCTCTGACCAAAGAAAAGGACTCTGTGGGACACAGAGAAAACTTGCTTAGAAAAATCAACCCTCAAATGAGCAGAGAAAGCCAGGTAATTCTCAAGGCATGCCAGGAAACGACTCAGCCACTTCCCATTACCCTTGCTATATGTAGAATGCCAATAAACAGCCACAGGGTCTCCAATGACCCCAGCATTCCCACTGGAACAAGCAGGCTGGCTCTGTTAGCTCACAGCAGGCGAGGGAGCTTCAAGGATGGTGAGAGTACTCAGTTCTCAGAGGTGCCTTTCCCTGGGTGCTGGGGCAGCCAGTAAACCCCCCCCCTCCCCATGCAGCCATCAGAGGGGTTGGTGGGGGCGGCCCCAGCCATCTGGTAACTGCCTATCTGGTTTCACCATCCAAATGTGTTTCTGACCAAAGGAGGTGCATTTCTTGAAGAGGTCCTTTTAAGGCAACAGCAACCACTGGAACACAAAAGATAAGATGTGACCAAAACCTGGCCCAAGATGTTTGTTTATGCAATCTTTAAATAATTCGTCTTTATCCCTATTGAGCCCATCACAGCGTGTCAAAAATAAATGTGTCGCCTTGGCCTATTGTTTGCAGCTCAGGATTGTCAAGCGAGAAGAAAATATTACAGAGACAGAGGGAAATACACGCAGGAGTGTGACCTTTAACTGCACTACCTATAACCAATCTCATCAAATTAAAGCACTGTATATTTTCCTTAATAATCTGTGATTAGACTGGGGCTATGAGTGGACACGAACACCCGCCATTGCTATGCAGCGGGATGTCTGCTTAGCACCGGCAAAGCGTTTGGGAATAAGTGAGCAAAATGCTTTAATTTGATAGGGTTAGAATCCTGCAGGCTCCCGGGGTGAAAGGTCCCCAGCAGCTCCGCTCACACTGAATATGCAGAAATAAAAAAGTAAATTGCTTACATCTGCTGCAGGCGGCAGAGAAAGTGATCTGATTGGATAGTCCGAGGGCTCTCCATCTCTTTTGGGTTAGAGAGAGGGTTTCAGAGCATCAAAAGCTTGTAATTGGAGTAATTCTGAATTAATGGACACACACACACACACACACACACACACACATACACACACACAAACATTTTGAGGCAGCTGTTTGCAGAAGCCTGACTGTTTAGGAATGCTTACAGCTTGCTTCGAACATAATCTTTCCTTTCCACCCCCAAATTAATCTTAATCTTAATTATGGGCTTGGATTTGATATCAGGTAGGGAGAGCATTCTTATCTGGCTCATCCCCCTGCCAAGATGACTGGGAGTTATCAGAGCCCTGTATCTGCTTGTCCACTTTGTCCTTCTTTCTGGAATACATGTGTACTTGGGCTCTCCTTCATGCATAAAAAGATGATTTAAAGGGCTTCGCCAGGGTTCCTGGAAGTTGACATAGAAAGCTCAGGTTTTTGCCTTGCTCTATGATATGGGATTTAATCTTCATTTTTGATCGATAAGAATCAAAGGCAGGACTCAAGGTCTTTGGGGCATGAGCTGGTTCCCTTTCACAAGGGATGTCAGGAGACGGCCTGCGGTGTCACCTTGATGCACTCACAGGACCCTGTGTGGAGAGCTGTGTCATGAATTACATTAGGCCTAGCTGGGTCTGCTCTTCTGGCTGGCACTGTAGGCTTTGCCTACAGTGAGACTGGGGTTGCATTTGAACTCTCTTTGCCTTTGACTGTAGCATATTAGTTTACACTAGCTTGCCGATCCAAACAATATCACATTGTCCCACTGTGGGCATGCCCCTGTTGGGAGCTAAAAGCAATACTGGCCTCCTGTAGTTGAGAGTAAAGCCCCCACAGTAGGAGATAGGGGAAACTGAGGGGACCCAGGGAGTGCATCTTCTGGGGCCAACTTTCAGGAGGAGCATCTCAGCCAGGCATAGCTCTCAAATGCCAGCCTTGCTCAGACAGCACAAGGATATGTTCGACATTCTGAAATGTTCTTAGGTGCAGGTTTTGTAAAAACATCTCCAGGCTCCTCTGATATTTTAGTAGTAATTGGGACTTACATCCAAATTCAGTTTTTTCCAGTATTCTTATTAATGCCCGAGGCTCTTTGAAATTGCCTGAATAGCCTATTGTATTCCTAGAACTACTGTGGATAGATTTTTAGAATGCCATACACAAGCTAAAAAATTTGATTCTAGATATCAAATCATATACACACTTCTGCCTATATGTACATGTGTATGATGTGTGTATAATACATGTGTATCACATACGCATATATATGATATACATATGCATAATTATTTAACATGGGCAAAGCTAAGACTTTGAAACCAAGCTGTACACAACAGAAAACCCATAAACACAGCAGGAATTCTTACTTCTGTTGTGGCTTCACCAGTGTCACCCAGGTTTGGCTGCTGGGGTAGAGGATTGTCAAGCTTGCTTCTCTCCAGAGCTTCTTTCTTAGCATAAGTCATTTCTTCGGCAAGGCTTTGCCTGTAACAAATGGCTCTGTGCTGGTTCTTATTACCCGGAAGCCTCCTTTGTCTGGCTGGGTATTGCCACAGTCTATCGGAAGGTATTTGTCAACAATTACATGTCTATTAAGGCACAGTCAATCAGTGTGGGCCCAAACAGCCAGGCCTCTAGGGCTCAACTATTGATAGGAGACTGTCAATATCCCATCGAATCCTTTTCTCCACAAAACACAGTCATCTAGCCGAAATCATTGTCTAAGACAAACGCAGAAGGCTAGCTTTCCTCCCTCGTACACTGATGTCCCACTCTTTAATCTAACATTCAATTTGAATGAATAAAAGCTTTTTAAAATTTTCGGAATATAGGCTACTTTTAAAGCACTGCCCACACTGAGTTTGGGAGGGAAGATATTTCACATAATCAGCAGTGGTGGGGAAGTTCACCTAGGAGTGTTGAATTACTCCTATACATAAGTCCAGATGAAAATTAGCGAAAGACACTTGAAATTTGCTTCACAGTAATTAGTACCTGTCCCTCCAGAACTGAATCTCGGGCATTCATTTACCTGGCTCAGGACAAATGACAGTGGTATTAACAGTATTTTTTTCCCTGCCTCTTCAACTTCAAACCGGACTACCAATTTGGCTATCATTGTTATAAAGAGCTGGTCTTCAAAGAAGAAATACTGAGAGCCTCTTGTGACTTTTTTAAAGCCCCCAACTCCAAAAAGAAAAGGAAACACTGTGAAAGTGGGGGAGGGCAGGGGAAAAGAAATCGCCTACGTAAGGCTGTATCCTTTGAACTGGCAACTCCCTGCATCACAGAATACACCAGTTGTCTTCCAACAAAAGACAGCATCAAACCGACTCCAAAAAGCCCAAGACACCCAACAATATTAAAAGCAGATGTGATATTCAGAGCCTCTGGACCATGTGAGGTGCCTTTTAAGTTCTGTTAAATCACGGGTTTATAAAATTACAGAAACAAACATTTTTTTTTTTCTTTTGCAGAGGGTGTTTTCTTAGAATCTTCATTCCTGGGATTTTCAGCTTCAGCCTCTCAAGCGGTGGAGAAATGAGTGGAAAGAGGCCTCAGCTACCCAGGTCAAATCCAGATAGACTTGCCCCTCAGAGCCTCTCTTCATTCTGCGTCTTGTGTTCATAATCCAAAGCCCAAATGATTCAAATACTGAGGTAGAGCCAGGAAAGGTCAAAATGCTGCCAGAAGGTCCAGGTGAAGTTTCTACGAGTTAGTGTAAAAATGGGAAATTAAAATTCAAAGGATTCAAATAAAGTGGGAGAGCCGCCTCGGGTCTCATGCGGGGAGGTGGGTTTGCCCGTTCCATTTCTTGGCCTTAGCGTCAGAGGCACACATTAATTAAATTACCAGCCTCCAGTCTGAAGTGGATTGTCTGCAGCTCAGAAATCCTGGGGTCCTTTCTGCATGTGATGGCCACAAACACCATATCTGACGTCTTTCTAGTTCCCGGAGCGCAGCTGCTGTGCTGGTCCATTACAGACATTCAAATGTAATCTACCATAGGACTTTTACGTAGACCCATAGTTCATTTCAGATGTTTGCACGGGGAATTTTTATAAATGGACTTAAAAATATTCTAAGAGCATAAATTGTGAAAGGCCTGGGTCAGGAACCCAAGTCATAAAGGGCCCCTGGGCAGTCACTTCCCAGCAGTCGGCCATCATGGCAAAGGGGGCAGCCGATCTCCGTTTCTGAGAGCTCCATTATGTGTATTTACAAAATAAACAATGCAAGCAAGTTCATGATTGTCATCCTTAATAATATGCATTACAGCAAGCTTTTAAATAAATATACAAGCCATAGATGTTCACCAGGCCTATCTTGCCTTTTCTCCTACACCAGATCCCAGATCCAAGGCATTGTCTTTGTTGCATTGAGGAAAACAAACAAACAAACAAACAAACAAAAAAACCCTGACTCTTCATAGAACAGAAACAATAACAGAAAGCAATCATTATTTTAAATAACTCACCAATGTTCAGGAGCTCTGTGCGGGTTTCCAAGCAGGAAAGTCAGCAAGTTCACAGCTGGGGTGAGAACTTGGTCTCATTAGTCTCAGGTTTGCGAGGCACATTCGCAAAGCAGGAATACAAAATGTTCTCTCTCGGTGCTTCAGTAATTAACTGTCTTTGAGAAGGAAAGACAAACAAATAAATAAATAATATGATCTTTCAGAGTTCAAACCGATCAGGTTGCACAGTCTAAAATACCTCTGTGTAACATTCCCTTCAGACTTTATTTTGTGAGCACACACACACACGCACACACACACACACAAATAATTTCAGTGCTCACTAATCTTTCACATCAACATGTGTCGAAAAATGTGAGCAACTTTGAAGAATTTTAACTCCATAGGTCTAGACATCTGGGTGCTGCTGGACGCAGGTCTCACTGAGAATGTTTTCTGGAACCAAATCTCCATTTTTTTTTTTAAACCCTTATTTTTACCTATTTTATATAATTGTTTATTTTTAATGTGTTCTCTCTATATTATTGCAGCCTATTCTCATCAGGTAATAACTAATTAAAAATAGGAAGCAAGTAAAAACATTATCCATACTGGTAGAAATTTGCATTCTATAAAACTTAACGTTTGTAAGGAAAGAGCTTCAACTCTTGATAAGTTTGATTTTACTTAAACTCTTAGCATATGCATAAACTGCAGTGAAAAAATGTGCAGGATCATTTTATATCTACATGTAGTGAGAACTGATGGATGTATAGAAAACATTATTTGCTAACAGAGAGTAGGGTAAAAAAAAAAAAAAAAAAGGCTTCCTAGGGAAAAATGCATGACCAGTGATTAGCTGTGATTATTTTGCTAGCCAAAACCCAAATGCTTTGAGGAATCTAAGCACCAATGTGTTACTTTCACTTTGCATCAAGTCTTTTGTTAAGAGTCATAGCAGGGATTTTCAGGGAGATATTTGCTAACTTTTTCTCAAACTTTTGTCAGAAGCAAAAGCTAAGACATAGACAGCAATGAGACTCAGAAAGTGCAGCTTATTGACCAAGACTCTCACACCTTTTAGCTTCAGAGAGAGAGAGAGAGAGAGAGAGAGAGAGAGAGAGAGAGAGATTGGATTGGTTTTTGTCTATCTGACTAGGACTGTGTCAGAGGTCCCTATACTTTGAAATGTGCTCTTTCACAATTCTAGAGAGCTCCAAAATGTTAGCAAATTAAACAACTTGTCTCCCTGGAAGCCTGGGTACATTTCAGAGCTTAGACTAGAAAAGGGCTAAGGGAGCCTGGGTGAGCTCTCTTGACTCAACTGCTCTCTTGCTCTCTGCATGCAACTTTTAGGTAGAGAGGGGCCTAAATGTGCATGCTAGAAGCTGGAGTCCCACCCCTGCCAGAGGCTTAGGGGAGAGGGGGGAGGTGTGCTATCCTCGCTCCTGTTTCTGACCCCCAATGGCAGGATCTTCTCAGGATGCTTTTGAACAGACAGCGGCCCACACTATTCTTCTCCTGTTCAGATTCAACATTAACAGGCTGGATTCTCCACGTGTTCTGACATAGACATGTCTCTAAAGAACATTTATTTAGGTTTGCATTGCTAAAGATACAGGTCTCTCTCTGTGGCCAAGCTCAGGGTCCTGAAGGAGGGGCAATTGGAATCATTGACATCTCCCAGGGTGAGATGTCACTCCTAAATGAATCTAACTGAAAAAAAAAAAAAAATGGAAGAAAGAAAGAACGGAAATAGAAAGAAGCAGCTTCAACTGAGCACATTTACAGAGAGTGTAGACTTTGGTTTTAATTCACAAAATCTATGTGCAAATCCTGGTTGACATAAGGAAGAAAGCATTTTTCAACAAATGGTTTCATAGAAGTATTTCCTGCTCAATTCAATAATATACTTTTTAAGTTTTACACAAATTAACATTCATTCAAATTTGGAATTATTTAAAAACACATCAGACTCTTCATTTACTTATACATATACACACGCACACACAAAGGTACACACACACACACACACACAAAGGCACACACACAAAGGCACACACACACAAAGGCACACACAAAGGCACACACACAGGCACACACACACACACACACACACACACACACAATCACACTGTATACCCTACTGCAAATTTTTAGAATTGTAACAAAATAAAAGTCTTTGATAATCACTTTGTCTATTTAATTAGGAAGTATTATTTCCTGTTTTTCAATTCAGCAATTTCTCTCTGAACAATAGATTAGGACCCACCTTCAAATAATAATTACAAAAAAAAAAAAAAAAAAAAAACCTAGCATTTTTTAGCAGTGAAAGCCCAGAAGCTTCTGCCAAAATCTGCGGTATCTTACTGCCATCTACTGGCTTTGGCTGTAACATTATGATTTAAAGGTACAGGGTTGCATTGCCAGAATTAAAACATTTGGAACCTAACACACTCTGGAGGATCTGCTCAAGGACATCGTTATTTTGTGTGTGGCCATAAGTGTTTAAAAATATTTTTTAAATGTTACATGGATTTCTGGGTCTGGCTTAGGCCTGAGTAGCTGAAAAGATAATGTCACTCCACTCTCAAACTTCAGAACTCTGAAAGCAATGGCCATAGTTCCTGTCTCTCCTATGCGACGCAATTCAACACTTACACATATGCGCGCGCGCACAAACACACACACACTCACACACAGACATGTGCGCATGCACCCCACATGGTCATTCTATAAGCAATACTGCCAGCCTTCTTTCTGTGACCTGTTCACTTTGACTTGCTTTCCTAGTGGTTGTTTCCTGTCACATTAAATGTTATACGAGACAGAGAACAGTTCTCAGTATGAACTGCTCATGTCCCGTACCTGCCTGAATCGCTTCTATTGGCACAACCAACAGTTGGGTAACTTGGCAGCTGGTAACACCACACACTCATTTGCCCTCAAGCAGCTTCTCTCGTTCCTCTCTGATTTTGCAGGTGTTCCCTTTTGTGTTGGTTTTTTGTTTTTCTTTATATCAATACTTTTTAGCCCTTAGCGCCAGCCAGCATAAACATTTTTTATTTCAGAATTCTACTTTCTTTTCCAATTCCTTAATGATTATGCATTTGTCATTCATCAATATTATTATTTATTTATCATAACGCTCTCTAGTTAGATTGGGTACATTGTGGGCAGATATCATGGGCAGATTCTAGGATATCACTTAAGTGCTTCCCATACTGCCTAGCACTTCATAAAACGTCAAGCAATGGCAGCTAAATCTTTTGATTATCACAAGTTCATACAAATATGACTTGAATCTCTGACACGAGTTGCTGCACTATTAGTGTCGATTCGAAAGACAATTGACTAGAAGCCATCTTCTGCCTTATCTCCTTGTCACAGTTGCTCACACACAGGCAAAGAAGCTGCTCGACTTCTGCATCTGATGTCCCAGCTGCCAGGGGAACGCCCTACCTTATTTATTAACCAGGAGTCCGTGCACTTTGGGCTTTTAAGCTTCTTGAAGCAAAACCTCTTCAGACACATTTTTCTTACTGAAACAAGAGCAGCCTTTCAAGCCAATAAGAAGGCAGAAGCAGGAGAGACAGCAATTAAGCAGCCTCCCCCATTCTGTTCCCTCTGTGAAGTGGCCTACAGCACACAGAGGCTCTGCCTGCTAGAGTTATCAACTCTGACACCAAGCTGCCTAGTTTGGCCTTGCAAGGAAAGGATATCAAGCCCACCAGGACAGGCACAGACAGACATCCCAGGACCAGGATTTAAAGAGGCCTCTCTGTTCTTTGGAATGTTCTTTGCACTCTCTGTTCTTTGGGAAAAAACTCAAATGGATATGTTTAGGCTGGCATTTTATTTCTGTCTATTTGGTGAGGGGAATGGAAGGTGCTGTCTAATACATGCTTAGCAACGCTCTGCCACGGAGATCCAGGCTAATTTCCTTTTAATGGCAGCCTGTATGCGGGAGAGCCTGATAACCCACATCTTATCTCTTGAACATTGGATTAAAATTCATAAAATTCACTTAATACACAGGATTTCCTAAAGGACTTGTTGACAGAAAACTTGGCGTCACTCCTATCAGGAACGCAGACGAAACAAAACATTCAGCAAACATTCAGTTCTGTCCACGACCAATAAATAAAGTCGGGTTTAAGTTTATCTCAGTGTGGTACTGCGGGATGAACCCAGAACTGTCAGCACACTAGTCTAGTGCCTCCTTGAAGGGCTACCCTCTCAGCTCAGTTTTATTTTTCATTGTGAGCCTAGTCTTTATCGGCTGAGCCATCTCTCCACACACACACACACACACACACACACACACACACACACCGCACCCTGCTTGTTTTTAAATACTAAAGAGAGGTCACTTTTATTAAAAGTTCATTTATTTAAGAAAGCCTGGGAGATTGTGTAACACACAAAACAGGCCTTCCAGATAAATGCAGTGGGAAACAGAGGTAACACTCAACTTCCTGTTACATGTTGTATTCTGGATTTGTGAGGTCTTTAATGACAAGGTCCTGATATATGGGAAAATCTACGAAAGCTAAAGGGCTCCATGCAGGTTAGCAAGAAGGTGGGCTCTGAGCAGGTGAGTGGAGGGCGAGCTGCTGACCAGCATGCCAGCTGGTTCTCAGACTTCCCGGGATTTCTACAGGCCTTTAACCTTTACACCAGGGGGTAAAGGTTAAACTCAACTGTTGACCTATCCAGACAGGATCTCAGCAGAAGCTTAGAGACATACAAGCAGGAGGAATCTGGGAGATGCCAGGGAAGTGACCCAGAAGGGCAGCGCCACTTCACCTTCCTTGTTCTGTCGTTAAACCTAAAAGCTCCTCATTGGCTTTTTTGCCATTCTACTTCCTCCTGGTCTAAGCTCCCACTGTAAGAACTCATTCTCCATCCTCAGACATGCCTTCCTCGTCCCTCTCATCTCCCTCTCCCGCGGGATGCTAGCGTTGACAGCCTGGAGCTGGATTTTTGTCCCTTCAGAAAGAATAGAGCTTATTTCACAAATGAGGTCTTTTTGTTCCTCTGCGGAGAGGGAAGTGTTCAGTGGGACCTAGTGGTATAGACCTATAGTTCCAGCCAGTAGGAAGGATTAGGCTGGAAGATGGCAAAGTCAAGGTCAAAATGGGCTACAGAGCTCAAAACCATCCTGCCTAATTTACTGAATCCTTTTCGCAAACAAACAAGCCAACAACCAACACCAATTTTTTTTTTTAAATTACAAGAAACTTAAATAACAGTCATAGAGCTTTCAAGGGACCATGCTAGGTCCTGTGCATATATGTTATGGTTGTGTGTGTTGGTGTTCTTGTGGGACCCCTAAAACAGTGGGGGTGGGGGGTGTCTCTGACTCTTTCATCTGTTCCTAGGAGCCTTTCCCCCAACTAGGTTGCCTCACCCAGCCCTGGTATATGGGTTTGTGCCTAGTCTTATTGTAACTCAGTATGCTGTGTGATATCCCTGGGAGATCTGCTCTTTTCTGCAGGGAAAGGGAGGAGAATTAAATCTGGGATAGAGGGAAAAGGGGCTGGAAAAGTAGAGAGAAGTGAAAGTGTAATGTATTTAAAACATAATTACATTAAGGGAGAATGCTTGCCTAGCATGCACAAAGCCCTAGGTTCAAGTTGCCCCATGCACAAGGAAAACATAAAGGAGGACACACTTGCTGCTGGGTGGAGTGTGTGTGTGTGTGTGTGTGTGTGTGTGTGTGCGTTGGAGGGTACTGTGAGCACCGGCTGAGTTGGTGGAACATGTGTTCACTTGTATCTTTGGTAGGTACACACTACTAAACTTTGATTTATAAACATTTTTCAAAGTTATAAACATACATATGTACATATATGTATGTATTTCATATACATACACATACACATGTCTGGTTTGTTTTTGTTTTTTTTTAACCAATAAGTGTTTTCCTAGGAAAAAGATAAGTGAAAGTAAAGTGAGCATGTGTTACAAAATAATATGATAAGAATAAGTAAGTACTCAGGCGCAGTAAAGTCAACCATGAAACAAACAGCCCTGTGGTGGGGCCACCAAAACCCCCATTGAGTCCAGTTGTATGCCTTATGGATGGAGGTTGAGAGCTATGCACCGAAGCATGATCACTGTACCAAAGACCAAGTCCCAGAAGGAAACATTGCTCCCTCGCTCAGACATCATCAACTGCCAACATAGCACCTCAGCAGGATGGGATCAGGAAGAGGGGCTCTGCTTATCCACACTAGTACTTTGAATGGCTTGATCTTAGGCTGGTCTTGTGTGGGCAACACCACTGCTTTGAGATCATGTGCAATGGTCATGTGGTATCCAGAAAACACTGTTTCATGGAAGTCTGCCCAAACTCTGGCTCTTACAGTCTTCCCATTCCCTTTTCCAAAGACGCTATCTGAGACTTGAAGGGAAATGTTATGATGTGAGTGCCCCATATAGAACTGAGCACTCAACAATCATTTATGTGTCTCAGTCAGAAATCTCTTTATTACCCACTCTCCATTGAAAAAGAGGCTTCTCTGGTGAGAGCCGAGAGCTCTAGAATTCTTCCCTCACATCCACATAGACCACTGTTCTGAAGGGTTAGTAAGAAAATAATCAGATTTGTACCCACTGATGGTGACTATGGAATTATTTACAGTGATTGAAAAACATGAAGTACAACATACATATCCAACAATAGAGGTACGGCATTCTTTTGATTAAACATTTCACAGTTAAAAGTGACATTATATCATCCTTTGATCATTATAAATTGTGGGCACGTGTTGACTTATTCCACTACGTGCAACTCAAGAGCAATAATTTTAAGTGGCATTGTCAAGCTTTTCATAGAAGTGCTAGGTCATTGTTAAGAGGGAAAGGGGATTTACAAAATAGTGTATCCCACAATGCAGTGGGAACATGATGCTGCAATTTGTCTCTTTGAACAATATTCTGTATAGTGTTTATGCATAAGACAATGCTTTGAATGGTAGATTCAAAGGAAATTCTTGCATTTGTATAGGTTTGGGAAGTTTTCCCGATGGACCTAAATAAATTTTAATCTGAAGATTAAAATAGATATATGCAAAACAGGCTAATGAGGTCAAGTGAAAGCTATTGTGACTGCTATGGGGGAAAGCCAGCACCATGGGAAAGTTTTTTGGAACTGGGGTGTGTGTATCTTGCATAGGCTTTTAATCCTGACACTCAGAAGCCCAAGGCAGGTGTGATGGTTTGTATATTCTTGGACCAAGGAGTGGCACCATTTGGAGGTGTGACCTTGTTGGAATAGGTGTGACCTGGTTGGAGTAGGTGTGTCCCTGTGGGTGTGGGCTTAGTATTATCACCCTAGGTGCCTGGAAGTCAGTCTTCTACTAGCCTCCTTTGAATGAAGACATAAAACTCTCAGCTCTGCCTGTGCCATGCCTGCCTAGATGCTGCCATGCTCCCACCTTGATGATAATGNACTGAACCTCTGAACCTGTAGGCCAGCCCCAATTAAATGTTGTTTTTTATAAGACTTGCCTTGGTCATGGTGTCTGTTCACAGCAGTAAAACCCTGACTAATACAGCAGGATAATTTTGAGTTTGAATACAGTCAGGACTGTACTATAAGACTTTGTCATTGCTAAAGAGATGGCTCAGTGGGTAAGAGCGCTCACTGCTCTTCTGAAGGTCCTGAGTTCAAATTCCAGCAACCACATAGTGACTCACAATCATCCGTAATTGGATCTGATGCCCTCTTCTGGTGTCAGAAGACAGCAACAGTGTACTTACATTATAATAATGAATAAATCTTTTTTTATATAAAAAAAAGACTTTGTCTAAAAGCTTTCTTAATAAAAACAATATAGACCTTTAGTAACAATGGCCAAGGTTTAAGAGTCCCCTATTATCTACCACTTCTTTCCTTCTTAAATGTCCTCAGGTGCCCTACGAGCAATTACCCCATGGCCCATAGGTAGCTCTTACATTTTGATAAATATATCATGACAAAAGGTAGACAGAGAAATGAAAATGTGTGATGTCCTCTCCAAACATGCTGTAGTGTCTCCCTCTAACTAGGAATTGGTGATTTCCTGCTAATTTTGTGGAACAAGAACACATATATCATGTCATATGTCATCCACTTGAAAGAAAAACTCTGTGTATGTATGTATGTGTGTGTGTGTGTGAGAGAGAGAGAGAGACAGAGACAGAGACAGAGAGACAGAGAGAGACAAAGAGAGACAGAGAGACATATGACCACAGAATGCTAATACATGTATAAATCTCAGCTTCAATTTACTGTGAATTGCATGTCTTGCTCTACAGCACTGGGCTAGAGCAGCTGACCCCGAACATTAAGAAAACAGTTATTTCTGGTAGACTGAGCCTGCCACACCTCCAGACAAAATCTCAAGTTTAGCTTAAGCATTGCTTGTGAAACATCCATCTCTGTGTGTGACACCACGCCCAAGTGTGATGCCACAGCTAGGCATAAACTGACCAAACATACCCTAAATATATCGGTGCCAGGAAGCTAGTAACAGTGGGATGCAGAGAATAGTGTGCAAAAAGCAAAGGAAGAAAAGAAAGAAAGAAAGAAAGAAAGAAAGAAAGAAAGAAAGAAAGAAAGAAGACAGGGAGGGAGGGAGGGAAGAAAAGAAGATAGAGAGAGGAGAAGGGGAGAAGGAAGAGGAGGGGAAGAGGAGGAGGAGAAGAAGAATGAGGAGGAGGAGGAGAAAAAGAAGGAGGAGGAGGAGGAGAAGAAGTAGAAGAAGGAAGAGGAGGAGGAAGGGGTTCACTTCCAAAGTGTTAAGTTTTGAGTGCTTAATTTGCAGACAGGTACCCAAAACACTTGTTAACAATACTATGTAGTACTTTTCCTTGAATAAGGATGAAAGAACTTGGAATGCTCAAGTCTTTGACCATCACAGGATTGCCAGGTAGAACACAGGATGCCTATTAACTTTGAATTTTGAGTAAATATTATCTTCTTTTAGTATCAATGTGTCTTAAATATCACATGGGACATATTAGCTTCAACTTGTCCTCTTGTTTATCTAAAACTCAAAATTAATTCACACCATCCTCCCCAATCCCAAATCCATCCTTCATTACCATACCTGGGGAAGGGACTTCAACAATGCAACTCATACAGCTTAAATGTGCATCTGGAGAGTTTAAGTGTGAAGCCATATTTGGGGGGGGGCACAGAACCTAGACTTAAGGATGGTCGCTTATGTTACATTGATCTCAGATTTATGTGACTAGCAGTTTTCAGGAGAATAAAACACTTGAAAAACATGGTGGCTAGGATTGTAAAAGGTGAACCTGTGGCCATCTTAGACAGGGAGATCTTTGCCCCAAATGTGAGATGCTGAGAAATCTGCTGGGAGAGGGAAGAAGACAAGAAGATACAGGAAAAAAATTCAACAAAACAAACAAAAACCAGTGAGTTTAAGTCCAAGCTAAAGTCAGAGAGTTATGAGTGAGCTAAGTACAATAGCAGTCCTGTGCAGAAGATTATGTTCCTGCAGCAGCTTTAACTCTCACTGAGTTTCAGTTCTTCATAAGGAAGTGCAGCTGCATAGCAGGGAATAAACAAAGCCCCCAGGCCTCCTAACTATCTGACAGGAAGCCATCCTAAATTGGGACAGCTTGGAGAGGACAATTTTGAAGAGAGAACTTTTCTTAATGTGTGTGGGACTGCACATTCAAATTCTCAAGTAATGGTTACCTTTTGGGCTTGAATCCTGTGGCCAGGTAACCGTGAATGCTCCCAGTCTCCTTTGATCTCAAAGGTAAAGAGAAGACACAAAACCAAAGGTACCTTATGACAGCATCCTTGATGAAAGTAGTGACCTTTGTTTGGGGTCCCATGGGTCACAAGTCTGATTATTTAATGTCTATCTTTTATGTTTATGCGTGTGTGTGTGTGTGTGTGTGTGTGTGTGTGTGTGTGTGTATGTATTGTGTTGACAAGCAAGCCCAGAGCCTCATGTATAGTGAATATGCACTTCATCGCTGCCCTATATCCCATGTTTGTAGCATGGGTGTTTTCTTGTGCCATTGTTGTTGTCTTTGTTGTTGTTGTCTTTGTTGTTGTCGTCTTCATTATTATTTTGATGTCTGAGGCAGAGTCTTGGTGCATAGTTCTAGCTGGTCTGGTACTTTCTACATTGATGAAGTTGACCTCTACCTAACAAAGATCCACTTACTTCTGCCTCCTAAGGGCTGGGATTAAGGACTATGTCAGTCTTACTTTAAAGTTCTAAGGTTGCCCATCATTTTATTTAAATTTCATGGATTTAAATGACATAGGTAACATACATGGTACTGTTTGCACACATTTGATGACTATTTTGCAGGATAAAATCCACTTTAATTTATAAAGGCATCCACATAAACCTACTCCCGAGCAGCTAAGGGAGAGAGAACCGACTATTCTTTGTCCACACCTAACATATACTTTATCTCAAATTAACCTACTACAGCCCATTCAGGTTGCAATTGTTTCCAATGCCAGGATGTGGAGTTAAGACTTAGGTCAGCTTGTGTGGCTAGACTCCAGGTCCGATGTGACCTTGAAGGGTTCTGTCCCCACATCCTGCCAGTCATCATCTTTGGTAAGATGGAATTTTGTGGGAACAAACATGGCAGGCTCATTAGCATAAGTCAGTCTTTCTACATAGCTCTCAACTGTGGACAGAGATGCCAGACGTCACAGATGCTATCATCTTCCATGACGTCCGCACAGGATACTGAGTCTGTCTAGTCTGAGCTCCAGAGCCTGAATCTCTGAAAGGCAAAACGGAGTCTGGGACTACCAATCTCCAGCTCCCCTACTACATACCCCCACCCCCCAAAAAAGTTTAGTTATGGCCAAGGCCCAGATGAATGTGTGTGAATCCTCGCTCCTGTGAAGTGTTCATGCGTCTTTCCAGGTCGTCCTTGAATCCTTTCTTTATGTAGCATGAATTAACTCTCTGTTCAACCAAAGAACCTCAGTGAAGATTCTGTGGTCAGGGATCAGTGTTTATGCAGTCATTAAGCTCTGCATTTTCTAGTCATTATTGTCTATCTAAATAGGAAGGAGCCCATCAATGGGTTCAGACATTTACATTGGCACAGCCATTATAAAAATCAATATAGCCAAGAATAGGAATTCAATGTCTTGGGATCCATTCTACACTTGATGATGATGATGATGATGATGATGATGATGATGATGATGATGATAGTAAATATTAACAAATAGTGAAGGAATTTAAATGAGAAATCTTTGAGAGTGTTAGGGTAGCTGAGTCTAGGGCAGACTAGTGGGCACACAAAGAACAACATTTGCTTGTCCAAAAGACAGCATTATGTTACTCAAGAAACAGCTCTAGTTACAGAGAGGGCTTCTATTGCTAGGGTAGTCTCAGTCATGGTGATATTTTAGTAAAAGAAAAAATTAGAAACAAAAAAATCTGAACTTTACAAGAGAATATAATATAATATAGATGATCATTAAGTTATACTTTGAAAACTTGTACCCATAAACTAGAAAATATATAACAAATGACTGAATTTCTAGACACATATGATTTACAAAATTGAAATTAATAGGATATGAACAAGATTAGCATAATAGACAGTAAGATAGAATTGGTAATAAAGTATCTCTTAATATAGAAAAGACCAGGACTAAGTTCCACCAAACTTTGTTATAAAAGCTGACACAAGTGCTCCTCAAAGTTTTCCATAAACTATAAAAAGAAGGAAGGAAGGAAGGAAGGAAGGAAGGAAGGAAGGAAGGAAGGAAGGAAGGAAGAAGGAAGAAGGAAGAAGGAAGAAGGAAGAAGGAAGAAGGAAGAAGGAAGAAGGAAGAAGGAAGAAGGAAGAAGGAAGAAGGCAGGCTACCAAACACACTACACAGGTAGTGCAAACCCAGCACTACCCTGATATAAATGGGAAAATCTCAATAAAATTTTTGCAACTGAATCCAAGAAGACATAAAGAAAACCATACAAAGTTGGTTTAATTCCAAGAATGTAAAAAAGTTTAACACAGAAAAATAAATGAATATTCTATGGCTTATACATTGACTTAAAGATAAAAATCACAGGGCTATTTCTGTATTTGAAGAAAGTATCTTTAACAAAATTCAAAATATCTTCATAATAAAATCGCTGATGTAGCCAGGACTGTACCACAATAAAGATCATACACAACAAACCAAAAATAAGTAACAAGACAAATGTGCTCACTCCACCTCCTTTCGTTTGACCATGTTCAAATTCATAAATACATTCATGGGTCAAGAGGGGGAAAAAAGAGATATAAATAGGAAAGGAAGAAGTCAGATTATCCCTACTTGACAAGTACATGGATCTCGACTTGAAATCCTTTAAAGGCTCCATAAGAAAACGAAAAACTCTTAGATCTACTTAAAGTAGGAAGATAAAAAAAAAATCAAAATATAAAAAACAGAAGTTTAAAAAATTAACTTCCCTATACGTCAATAATATACTGTGCAAAAGGAAACTGGAAAAAATTCTCATTCACAATTGATTAAAAAATCATGAATTCCCAGGAATAAATTTAACCAATGATGAAAAGCCTCTACAAAGAAAGACACTAAGACTGAAGAAAACCCTAGAAATTATTTTTTAAGACATCATATATTCATGGGTTTCTGTAACTATCAGTGGGGAAAACATTACATTATCAAAAGCAATTTATATATTTAAAAGAATCCTAACAACACACCAAACACATTCCTAACAGGACTGGAAAGGTATCTTTAAAAAATATTAAAGGCACTACCAGGGAGAAGGTGGTCTGGAGAAGTGACACAGCTTCTGGGAAAGATCCAGTTTTTGGTTCCAGTCATCCAACACCTTTCCCACCCGAGGAGGGGTGTCTGCCCTGGAGGAGTCTCCAGACCTGAACCAGTAGGAGAGCTATCTTTGCTCCAGTGCACTGCCAGGGAGAGGGCGGCCCGCAGAAGCGACATAGATTCTGGGAAAGAGCCCATTTCTGGCTCCAGTCACCCAGCACCTTTCCCGCCCGAGGAGGGTGTCCACCCCGGAGGAGTCTCAAGGCCTGAGCTGGCAGGAGAACCATCTTTGCTCCAGTTCGCTTAGGCTCCAGTCAGCCCTAGCAAGAGTGTGGACTGCAGAAGCTACACAGCTTCGGGACAGACAGAATCAACCTAACCTCTGGGACAGACCCTATTTCGGGCTCCAGAAATTTGGGCATCTTCCTCGCCAGAGGAAAGGTGGCCACCTGTGAGTGCTCTGTTTGCCAGAGCAGGTGAGAGAGTCATATTGTGTCCAGGGTCCCTCAGTGGCTAGTCTGTGCAGGTGAGTGAATAAACTGCAGAGGCAACNCATCTTCTGGGACAGGCCCTGTTTTGGGCCTAAATCTTCAGCCAGGAGGCAGATCTGAATGCCTCTGTGCACCTTCCCTGATAGAGGAGAGCTTCCCTGCAGAGAGTAATCTGACCAATGAGACTCAGGAGAGAGCTGGACTCTCAGAACTGCTGACAGAGGCTAACTGAATCACAGGAAGAACAATCTCCAACCAGAGACAACTATAACAACTAACTCCAGAGATCACCAGATGGCGAAAGGCAAACGTAGGAATCTTACTAAAAGAAACCAAGAGCACTCAACATCATCAGAACCTAGCACTCCCACCTCAGTCGACAAATCCAGCCCTTCAAAGGATAATAAAGGGAAAGCATCAAAACAAGGACAGAAAGTCAATCCTAGAAAAACCAAGAAAGTAATCCTTCAACAAACCTAAAAGAAGACAGCCGCAAGAACAAAATTCCAGCTTTAACAACAAAAATAACAGGAAGCAATTACTTTTAATTTCTCTTAACATCAATGGACTCAATTCACCAATAAAAAGACATAGACTAATAGACTGGCTACACAAAAAGGACCCAACATTTTGCTGCTTACAGGAAACCCACCTCAGGGAAAAAGATAGACAGTACCTCAAAGTGAAAGGCTGGAAAACAATTTTCCAAGCAAATGGTC
>NC_034590.1:40831165-40865349 GCF_900095145.1 Mus pahari | reverse complement strand
GATACTAATTCACATGCCAGCAAGATTCTGCTGAAGGGACCCTGATATAGCGGCCTCTTGTGAGGCTATGCCAGTGCCTGGCAAACACAGAAGTTGATGCTCACAGTCAACTATTGGATGGAACACAGCGCCCCCAATGGAGGAGCTAGAGAAAGTACCCAAGGAGCTGAAGGGGGCTGCAACCCTTTAGGTGCAACAATAAGAACTGAACTAACCAGTAGCCCCTGAGCTCGAGTCTCTAGATGCATATGTAGCAGAAGATGGCCTAATCAGCCATCATTGGGAAAAGAGGCCCCTTGGTCTTGCAAACTTTATATGACCCAGCACAGGTTAAGGCCAAGGCCAAGTAGTGGGAGTGGATGGGTAGGGGAGCAGGGGCAGGGCGGGGGTATAGGGAATTTTCGAGATAGCATTTGAAATGTAAATAAAGAAAATAATAATAATAAAAATAAAATAAATAAATATTAGAACACACAAATTCTTGAAAGTCAAAGCAGAAAACAACGCTACAGTATCCACAGCCATATCTGGAGACTGGCTCAAAATAGATATAAAAACTCGTAAGAGAGATGGTGACTCAGTCACCTATTCTTTATCAAAATTATAAAAAGCTTATACTATAAAATAGACATGGTCTCCAACAAATGATGGAGGTCTGCAAAACCTAGATATAATTTGACAAGTAAAAGAATGGCACTAAATCAATATCTTTTACCCTGGACAAAAATCAATGCAAAAGTAACTGAAGACCTATGTGAGGTTCAAAACTCTAAAGCCTCTAGAGTTTTAAAAAACAATTCAAAATAAAGATTACTATTGCATAAGAAACAATTCCCAAGATAGACAAATAGGATCACATAAACTTAAAAGCTTTCATTCAGCAAGGGAAACAATCAACAGAAATAAGAGATAAGCTACTGAACAAGAGAAGATAATTGACAGTTAAAAGTCAGAAAGATTAATATCTAGAATCTATGATGAGTTACAGAAATTAAACACAAATAGAAAAAAAAAGAATACCCAATAAAATAAAGCACTTAGCAACAAATTAACAAATCTGAAAGAAAATACAAATGGCCAATAAATATTTGAAAGTGTATTGAGCTTCCTCAGACAACAGAGAAATGCAAATTATAAGTCTCTGAAACTCCCTCTTATCACAATCAAATTGGCAATTATCAAACCCACCAAGGAGATCAACTGCTGTCAAGGATGTAGGGAAAGGAGAACACTATATACTGCTGTTGGGAGTGGAAACTGGTACAGTCACTGTGGAAATCAGTGTGAAGGGTTCTCAAAAACATAATAGCAACATAATTCAGCAATACCCAAATATTCCAAATCAGAATAGTACCGAGATTCTTGTGCATTCATGTTCAGACTTGTGCTATTCACACTAGCCAAGATATGGAACCAGTCTGGATGCCCATCAACAGAGAAATGAATAAAGAAAATGTTCATACATACAGTCGAATTTTATTCAGTTATAAAGAATAATTTAAACTATGATATTTGCAAGAAAATGATGGAACTGGATACATTGTGCTAAGAGAAGTAAAACGGGTTCGGAAATCCAAATGCCATGTTGTAGCTCACATGAAGAATCTAGGTTTAAAGTGTGTATGTGGATATAAGAAAATATAAAGGATGGGGGTCATACAATGGGGGATGAGGTCAAAGAGCAGGGAGAAGATAAGAGGAAGTGTAATGGATGTATGTGGCCTCAAAGCAAAATAATGACTATTTGGGAGGAATGAGGGAACCAGCAAGAGATGCAAAAGGGGTATGGGGCTGACTGTGGAAAGACAAAATAAATTATGCATAATAAATTATGTCATGATATTCACCACAGTGACACAATATATGTATCACTCCCTCCAAGACTCAAAGAGATCGTGAAAGAAGGGTAAGAAAATTAGAAGAATCAGAAGAAGTGAGATGAGGTGGAACCCCAGCTTCAGAGCTTGCCAATGCCCTGGCATTCTTGATATCACAGTTTTTGTATTTATGGGTACATGACTGGTCCTGTCAATATCATAGGCTGGGTCTCAGAGGGTCACATAATGAGCTATAGATAGATAGTGGTAGTTAGCATAAAACCATAATGCTCCCTGGCGGCTGCAGTAAAGACAAACATGATCCTGAGTAGTATAGTCACTGATAGGAAGCCCATACTCCTGTAAATAATCCCTCTCCCAAGTTCCTATATAAACCCCTAATAAAATGCAATACGTCATCATGAAAGGAAGGCAAGCATAAAATAACTAGTGGGGAAGAGTGTGGCCATCAGCAGGAATAGGAGCAGAACAAGAAAGGGTAGCAGGGAGTAAATATGAAAAAACATATTGTGAAAATGTCAGAATGAAATCAATAATTAATCATGATTAATATTTGAAAATATATAATATAATAAAATATCACAATGAAACAAAATATGTTTATGCTAACTGGAAGTTTAATCAATTGGAAAGAAAGCGTCTATGTCATAACACTCCGTCCTATTCTCCAGATCTTCCATTCTTTCTCCCCCCTCCTCCACGATGTTTCTGGAGTCTTGGAAGGATGACAGAGATGCTGCCATTTATGCCTGAGGGCTCAACAGTCATTTATTCTAAACCCTTTAGCCAGATACAGTTTTGTCATTAGCGATCACCCTCGGCAAAAGGAGCTTTGCTACCTTGGGTTAAGAGCGACACTAGTCTATGCCATATATTTCCTGCTCTTTCCTCTAGCCAGTAGAGCAGACATTCTCACTGAGAGAAGTGCCTGTCCATTTCTAAAAACCTAATAAGAACCAAAGTGTGTCTCTCGTTGGTAATCATCTGTCTTTTTTTTTCCTTCCATTTCTTTGTAGCCTGAAGCAAAATGATATTTAAAAAAAAAAAAAAACGTTTGCAATTGAGTTGTTATTACATAAACAATAAGCAAGCAAACAAACAAATAGATTGTTTCCAAAATATTAAAAAGCAGCTGATATCCCAGGCATGGACAAACTAAGCTAACTCAACGTTAGCTGGTATTTCTGGTAATGAGTTGTCATTAGCAGCAATAGCTAATATTTATCGGGAGTTGGCACAACCCTAAATGATATTTCAGCTCTTCATTTCATCAGGCACTCTGATGACATGGAAATTGTGTCTTCTACTCTATCCTCCCAATGGAGAAATGACAGCAGGAAGACATTATTTATCTCCCCCCATGACCATGTGGGAGGCAAACAGGAAGTTACTGGAGTTTACCACCACGCACACTTCCTCTTCTTAATACAGCCTTCTGCCTGAGAAATAATTGTTTTGGGCAATTCCTTGAAAATTGTGGAAGGAAGAGAGAAATAATGTTCCCTAGCTTACAATGAGGTTATTTACCTCTTATCAAACTCATTGGAGGTTGAAAACACTATGGGGCAGTGGATCCTGCCACCAGACAGAAAACCTGGTAAGGTCCAATAGATTCAGGGATGCCGGAGGTTTCCATAAATGAGAATGTCAGGCATTTAAATCTACTCCCCACCAGGTTCCTCTCCTGGGACACATGAGCATGACACCCTATCAAGAGGACTGTGACAATCAGTTAAGTAGGGACAACACCTGAAATCCTTTCACATGCAGATGATGGATCCCTAACATCTCAGACCAAGCTAATAGAAATCATCTGCCTTCTGTAGAAAGATCCTAACCCACCCCCAGATGTTTATAAGTCCTATCTACAAGGAGTAAAGTATAGGAGTTATTTCACCAAAGATCGTCTGACAGTGCCTGTCTTATTGAGCTGTAGCACTCCAGGGAAGAATTTTCTCTTCCCAAGATTTTGTAGATGGACTTTGTCTTAGTCAGGGTTTCTATTCCTGTACAACATCATGACCAAGAAGCAAGTTGGGGCGGAAAGGGTTTATTCAGCTTACATTTTCCACATTGCTGTTTATCACCAAAGGATGCAGGACTGGAACTCAAGCAGGTCAGAAAGCAGGAGCTGATGCAGAAGCCATGGAGGGATGTTCTTTACTGGCTTGCCTATCCTGGCTTGCTCAGTCCACTCTCTTATAGAACCCAAGACTACCAGCCCAGAGATGGCACCACCCACAAGGGAACCTCCCCCCTTGATCACTAATTGAGAAAATGCCTTACAGCTGGATCTCATGGAGGCATTTCCCCAACTGAAGCTCCTTTCTCTGTGATAACTCCAGCTGTGTCAAGTTGACACAAAGCTATCCAGTACAGACTTAGTCCCAGTCACTTCCTGCTCAGTGGCCTCTACCTTGTTCCCTAGCTGCCCTCTGCACCTCAATGCCTGCCACCTACTCCTGGGCAGCATTGTCCCAGGAAGAGGCTAGGCATCCTGCCTTGGAAAGCTTCCCCTTGGAGAACTGTAACTCTGGCTGCTCCTGCTGGTCAGAGTCCCATGGATCCCCACCAACAGTGGTCCAGCACAAAGACCAGCAAACACCATTAAGATGGTAGTCTGCTTGTGGACGTTGTACATCGTGGTGCGCACTAGGCTCCGCACCACGATGTACAACGTCCACAAGCAGGGCTAAAAGCCAAATCAAGTATGGATTCAATAACAAATTTGGTTGGGATAAAAATTTTGCTGTTCTCTGCTTGTGGACGTTGTACATCGTGGTGCGCACTAGGCTCCGCACCACGATGTACAACGTCCACAAGCAGCTCTCACAGTGCTTCCATGGCCTCAGCTGCTCTGCATGACCCCTTCATACCTTCAAAACCAGTACCACATGGGTAACTCTTACACATTACCAAGTCCTGCTGCAGCACAAAGTACAACTTTGGCTATCTCTGGACCACAGCCTCTTTGTGCTCTCAGAAAATACTTCCCAGAAGATGTCACCTCAATGATGCTGGTCTCTTCTTAATCACCGCTAATTCCTTAGCTCCAGCTAACCAGCATCAATAGTCCCAGTAAGGAAAAGACTTCTCTTTAGTGGTTCTGGTATCTTGTTAATCACAGCTGATTCTTCAGCCCCAGCTAACCAGAACCACAGAATCTACACAATCCAAAACAGCAATGGCCCTGAAAAGAGTCTTTAATTTTCCCTCTGAAATTTCACAAGCCGGGTCTCCATCTCCTGCACTGTTCTCCACATTATCTTCCAAGCTCCTACACAACATTTGACAGAGCTCTTAACACCAAATGGATCTTCTAGCCCAAAGTTCCAAAGTCCTTCCACAGTCCTCCCCAATACATGGTCAGGTTGTCACAGGAATACCCCACTCTGCTGGTACCAATTTGTCTTAGTCAGGGTTTCTATTCCTGTACAACATCATGACCAAGAAGCAAGTTGGGGCGGAAAGGGTTTATTCAGCTTACATTTTCCACATTGCTGTTTATCACCAAAGGATGCAGGACTGGAACTCAAGCAGGTCAGAAAGCAGGAGCTGATGCAGAAGCCATGGAGGGATGTTCTTTACTGGCTTGCCTATCCTGGCTTGCTCAGTCCACTCTCTTATAGAACCCAAGACTACCAGCCCAGAGATGGCACCACCCACAAGGGAACCTCCCCCCTTGATCACTAATTGAGAAAATGCCTTACAGCTGGATCTCATGGAGGCATTTCCCCAACTGAAGCTCCTTTCTCTGTGATAACTCCAGCTGTGTCAAGTTGACACAAAGCTATCCAGTACAGACTTAGTCCCAGTCACTTCCTGCTCAGTGGCCTCTACCTTGTTCCCTAGCTGCCCTCTGCACCTCAATGCCTGCCACCTACTCCTGGGCAGCATTGTCCCAGGAAGAGGCTAGGCATCCTGCCTTGGAAAGCTTCCCCTTGGAGAACTGTAACTCTGGCTGCTCCTGCTGGTCAGAGTCCCATGGATCCCCACCAACAGTGGTCCAGCACAAAGACCAGCAAACACCATTAAGATGGTAGTCAGTTTAATGCACCTCGCCCATGAAACGTAGCAGCTTAGTGACTCCCCCTATGATCTTAGATAACTGGAATCTATAGATCCCTACTACTACATACCATCAAGAAACAATCGTATTGTGGTTTATTGGCCTAGAAAGAGATCCAAATTTCAAGTTCCTATTTGATGTCCTTTAAAAGTGTTTTCTTTCACAATACAGTGAGACCAGGCCATCCTATCTCCAATTGGGAGAAAGTCTGAAATCTTAGTACTTTTAGTATTAGAAGCAAACAGCTGGTAGGGTCCTCAATTGTCCCTTGGTTCTCAAGTGATTCAGCAGTGCCTGCAGACTTTAATTACTGAAAATTTACAGGTGTGTTTGGTTTTCTAGTGGAGAAATTAGTAAGAAAACTAATTTTCTGGCCAGAGACAATGTCTGAGAAATGATTGTGGAATGACTTACCGGCTATTGATTCAGCCAAAGATCTCATGTCATGAAAGCATGCAACTATAGTTGCAATATTTTCTACACTTTCTGCTTTGCTGTTATTTTTAATATACACTGCCTCCCAGAATAACCTGGAACTTGGTATGTAGACAGGACTATCCTCCAACTCATCCACTTCTGCCTCTAGGACGCTGGAATTACCAACATGGACTGATGTGCCTAACCTTCCACTCATGGTTTTTTTCCCATTTTTTTATTAAATATTTTCTTTATTTACATTTCAAATGCTATCCTGAAAGTTCCCTATACCCTCCCCCCACCCCTACTCTCCTACTCACCCAGTCCCACATCTCGGCCCTGGCATTCCCCTGTGCTGGGTCATATAAAGTTTGCAATACCGAGTGGTTTTTAATACACAAACCCATTCTTTAGGATACTTACTATGCTAATTGCTTAAAATACACATTTATAATGATTTAAAGGGGAGATACAAATAAGACAATGAAAATACAGCAACAAATTGAAAGAAATTGTTTTCTTATAAATCCTAGACACTAACTGATAGTCCCTCCTGGAATTTCTGGAGAGGAAGTATTTCCAAATCTCACCTGATAATCAGCTTGCACCTTTCATACAAGCATCTTTCAGAACATGATAATATGGGAAAAGATTTTTGGTATGTGTAATACTTTGTGTGTGTGTGTGTGTGTGTGTGTGTGTGTGTGTGTGTGTGTGTGGTACATGCACATTTGTGGTATTGGAGATCAAAGTCACAATCTTAGGAATCCCAACAAATAAGCTCTACTACTGAGATACCTCCACAAGTGCAGATATTTGGAAAGAATTCACAAAAAGTCTAATAAATGACAGTTAAGAGAAGAAAAGTTGTCTGACTTTAACAGTCATCAAAGATGTACATCTTTATATTACACCTAAAAAGTATCCATACATCTTGTCAACTGGATAAGTTTAAAGGCTCACTACTCCAAGTACTGGCCCAACTGTGGGTCTTCCATACCTCTGGTGGGAAGGTGAGAGGGTAGAAATACTTTGAAGAAATGATTTGTCAATCAATATGTTGAAATGGAAAACATCAAACCATAGTGTGACCCAGTAAGTTTATTCTTTGGTGATTCTTTGAGACAGATTACAAAAATGTCCATTCACAGACCTAAGTGAAGTGCAATGTTGGAAACAACTCAAATACTTTCAGATAAAGGGAATACTACACAGCAATGCAAAAGAAAACTACCTAGTAGTACAAAGCAATTCCACCCAGTAGTACAAAGGAATAATGGTTATATGATGTTGGTTAAAGAAAAATTATCACGCTGAGCAAGTTAAACAAAAAAGAGTTCTTAATGTAGGATACAATTTACATAATATTCTAGAAAATATAAAACAATATAATAATAGAAAATGAGTTACATAAGGGAGAGAGGTGTGGGAAGGCAACAAAGGAGAAATCTGAAAGGCATAAGCAATCTTTTCATAGCACAATGTGTTCATTGTCTTAATTTTACAGATGGCTTTATTTATTGTACATAAATTATTCATCCACAAACTGCATAAATATCTTAAGAACTGGAAATCAATGTACAAAAACATTCCTCTTTTAAAAATGGTTGCTATTTTATAAGGTGACCAACTATGTAAATATTATGAATATAGGCTAAAAGCCAAATCAAGTATGGATTCAATAACAAATTTGGTTGGGATAAAAATTTTGCTGTTCTTAATATTTAGAATAATATCAATTACTTGATGAGTTTAAAAAATAATAAAAGCCAAAATACTATGCTAGTCATATTGTGGGTATTATACTCAAGGTGTATACCATTCATTTATTGTGTTATAGGGCTTGGGATGGAAGCCAGAGCCCTGTGTATTATAAGTGAACTCAGCAACCACTCCACCAATGAGACTCATCCCAGCCCAAGAATTTCATTTTTAATGATTCAATCTCTTCAGTGCTGAAGAACCTTCTCCCAAAATTGAAGTTTAGTTTGAAAATATGTATAATGTGCTTAATCCCCATAATTAAGAGATATTTTGGTACACTGTGCCTAATTCCTTGGACTTAAGTGCATGCCCTAATCTTGACCCTACCAGATCTGTCTTATTTGCATATTTAGAGAGAGAACCAACTTAATCTGACCCGATGAGTCATCTGGAGCTATTTTTTGAATCCTTCTTTTCCCAAATTATACATGATGGTAGTGTATAGGGCAAACTGATGTTGATGGGCCCAAAGGACATCTCTCTTCCCCTCTAACCCTATGATGTACTGTAGGGCACATCTTAGACACACACTTGGGGGTGAGATCTAGCTTACAAGGTAAATGTGACTAGTTGGTCACAGGACCCTGGGGGCATTGGGTTACATTGCCTATATGACAGAGAGACACCAGCTACTTTGTTGGGAGATCAAATTATATAATGTCCTTGAGGTGCCACAGGGAGGCCCAGTTCAAAGCTAGTTTATCACACTGCCAATGGGCCAAAGCTCAGTCACAAGCTGAGCTTTCCCTCCATGGGGTACTCATTGTGTATAGCATTGTTCCCTGTGCTAACATCCCACTATTTACTCGAAGAGGAGACTGATGGAAATCAGAGCTTCTGTGGGCAATAGAAACACAGAGCTGGAATTCTATTCTCGAAGTGACTGGAATCATGGCAGCATGAAGAAAACATTCCAAACTCGTGTTTGTGGGTATTGATGAGTGGACAGAAAGGAAGCACTTCAGGGATGCTGAGGTGTGGGAGCGTGAAAGCAGACTATAACACTGGGCTTGAGTTCTTGGTCTATCTGAGCTCTACTTCATGGAGGGAAAGCTCAACTTGTGACTGAGCTTTGACCATTGGCAGTGTGATAAACTAGCTTTGAACTGGGCCTCTCAAAACTACCCTTGCTCAGAATATTCTCTTTCCCTCTTTCTCAATCACTATTCACAGAAAAAAATTGCATTGAGCTATTTGTTTGGAGGTATTTATAAACATCACAACAACTTCTAAATAGGAAGACAAACCAAAAATAATAACATCAGACTTTCACACATGTGCTTTTTTTCTTTCTTCCGTGAACATAAAATCTGCCACATGTAGTGCCAAAAACTGATAATATATTTTGAGCATATGCTGCACATTAAAAAAAAAAAAAAAAAAAACTATGTCCTAAATTTCTCATGTTTCCTTCTGGGCTTCTGGTAATGTTTCCAAGTGAAATATGCATATAGACTGAGGATGGGCAGTAATAGCATCATCCAGCTATGCTTTAATCCCTAATGAGTGTTCAAGGGGCCATTTGCTTCAGACCTAAACTAAGACCACCACCATCAGAAGAAAAGAATCCACCTCGGCATGCAATTACCAAGGTTTCTGAAAGCTTGTTCTCATTGGCCTGGGCATGACAAGGATATACCAAGGTTACTCACAATCCCCAATAGCCACGGTTTCTTATTGTCATCTCTGTGGAAGAAACTTCTAGGGCAAAAGCAGAGAAAAAGGGATCTCTGATTTAACAGATGATATAAATAAATCAATGCAGTTTTAATTGGCATCTTTTAAAGTCTTAGCTCAGAGAAAACATACGGCTTTCTGGGACACTGCTATAGTTAACTTTCCTATTGAGTAGACTGAGTCTTGAAAACAATAGAAACAGCCAAGGTCCTCCTGCATAAACAAAGTCACCTCTAATCCAGAGATCCTTGGGTGAAGGTATTAACTGTCGCTCAGTACTAAGTTTTCAATATAAAATTATGTCATTTTGAATGTACTAGTTAAGAGCCAAGGTAATTCAAAGCTAAACAAAGTATAACTCTACAGCATGAATCACAATTATATTGAAATGAAGTACATCTAAGGGAGTCTTGGAGAAGAGTGGGGGATAGAAGTGATCGAGCTGGAGGGGTCAAGAAGACCTACAGAGTCAACCAACCTGGGCCCATGGGAATGCACATAGACTAAACCAGCAACCAACGAGTATGCAGGGGCTGGACTTAGACCCCTATCTGTTTGTAGCAGATGTACAGCTTGGTCTTCATGTGTTTCCCCTAACTGCTAGAGCAGGGGCTGTCTCTGACTCTGTTGCCTGCCACTGGAGTCCCTTCTTGTAGTGGACTGTCTGGCTGGGCTCAGAGGGAGAGGATGGGCTTCATCCTACTGGGACTAGATGTCCCAGGCTGGGTCTGTACCCAAGGGGCCTTCCCCTTCTATAAGGAGAAAAAGAAGGTATAATGGGGTAGGAATTCATAAGAGTGGAACAGGGAGGTGAGGAGGGAGGGGGAATGTCAATTGGGATGTAAAGTGAATAAAAATAGATTATTTAAAGAATTTTCAAGATAAAATAAAATAGGCAAACGGGTGTGATTTTTAAAAGTCCACCAAGGCAAATACTAGGTGCAAGTTTCTATTCCTATAAATTCCTAAAGAACATTGAGCACAGGTCATAATATTCTGAAAGAAATAGCCCTGCTCTATTCATTCCACTTTGAAACGTCTAGAAGAAGACAGGAGCAATGATTTGTTGTTGGTAAACCCAGGGATCTGCAGGAAATGAGTCCCTTTCAACTTAATCCTGGTATTACTTTGGTTCTTCTGTCTTAGTTTACACTGGTTTTTGTCCATTTAGGCCACTATAACAAGATACTCTAAGTTGAGTGGCATATAAAGAAGCAAAATTTACACTCCTACTTCTGCAGACTTGAAAGTATACATTGAAGTTACAAGCATATTTGGAATTTGGCATCTGATAAACAGCCCTCTTGCATGGTCTCTTCTTTCTTCACGTAGTTAACAGAGCCATGGAACTCCCTAGGATTTTACTTTATTTTATTTTATTTTTAATTTTCAGAATTTAAATTAAATATTGTATTTATTTACATTTCAGAAGTTGTCCCTCTCCCGGTCTCTCACCCTGAGAGTTTTCCATCTCATCATGCCTCCCCTGTGTCTCTGAGAAGGTGCTCCCCTCCACTGCCACCCCTTCTCCCCCTCCACCAACCCCCAGGTATCCCCCTTCCCTGGGGCATCAAGTATCTACAGAATTAGGCACATTAAGGCACTAAGGCCAGACAAGGAGTCCTCTGCTACACATGTGCTGTGGGCCTTGGACCAGCCTGCATATATTCTTTGGTTGGTAGCTTAGTCTCTAGAGCTTCCAGGGGTCTGGGTTATTTGACAATCTTGATCTTCCTATGGGTTGCCATCCCCTTCAGCTCCTCCAGTCCTTCTCCAAACTCTTCCATAGAGGTCCCTGACCTCAGTCTAATTGTTGACTATAAGTATCTGCATATGACTCACTCAGCTGCTGGTAGAGCCTCTCAGAGGACAGTCATGCCAGGCTCCTGTCTGCAAGAATAACATAGCATCAGTAATAGTATCAGGGTTTTGTGCCTGCTCATGGGATGTTTTTAAAGAGACTTATCCATTTATGAGAGTTCAATTCCCCTGGCCTAACCATCTCTTAAAGGGATCCTCCCACAAAATACCAGTGATTATACTTTTAGCATACAGATTTTGAGGGGACACAAACTTTAAGACCATAGCAGTAAAAGTCTGAACACATGAGGTAACATCCCAGAATACCAACTCTCCTGATGTCCCAGCATTTCATGTCAGTTATCTCTGTTATCATTCAGTGTTCTGTGTCCTACCATGTTCAGTGTCCTTGTCAGGTGCTGGTGAGATGCAAGAACAAGAAAGTCTTGGTTCCTGCCAGAAGACAAGCAGAAGAGACTAGAAAATGAACTTCTCTATGTGTTATAATCCTTATAAAAATGGACAGTGTGGTTTTATGGATGGGATTCTTGAGATTCTGTGAGTTGCTTTCATGACAAATAAAGGAAAAAGATAAGTAGTTAAAAGACAATATTTGGGAAAACATACAGTACAGAGCATAAAGACTGCCAAGTCAGGCAATGTTTTATAACAACCACTCATACTATGCTCTCCCCACTCAAAATGAAGCTATAATATTTCTGTTTCAGAGAGATTAGACTTCCCCTGAAAAGGGACTAAGGATTCTCCCGTGCAAATTCATGGGGGAAAAGATAAAAGCCTGTTGCTTCTATTCAAGCCAAGAAAGACATACCCATTTGCCTTTTTCATTGCAATTTATTTTGCTGTAACTTGTGTGTGAGTGTGCTTTCTTCTAGTATAACAAAAAAAATACTCAAAACGAACAAAACTCAGATATTTCCATTCATCGTCATGTGGCCTTGCTCCTTTGGGCCTGTGGCAGTACAAACATGATGGTGAGGGTGGGTGGCATAGAGCCTCTTCAGTACATTGTAGCCAGGAAGGAGAGAGATAGGAAACAGCTGGGCTCCCACATCTGCTTTAAGTCCACACCAAGCTTTCTAAGCTTCTACCATCAGAATGGTAGAAGCCATCCTTTATTATAGTTGGAAATCCGGTGGATTTCGTTTCCCAGAAGACTGGTTAATTATGGAGGATCAAAGAGAAAACTGGGGCTTTATAATGAAGGGGACATTTTTCTGCATTTTTTTTAACGTATGTGAGACTGTAAGAAGACAAAGAGGAAAGCATTTTTGATTTCAGGTATTGCTACAATAAGGAATGTTATTGGGAATTTTTTTCAAAGTCCTGGAATTTGAGGACATTTTATTATTTTCATTATGGAGATCGTGTAAAATCTGTGATTGATTGAAAACAGGTAAAGGGAATGTTCCGTTTTTAAGAGAACATGGGGCAAAGTGCCATGTCCTTTTTAACCTGGATTCAGGCAAGAGGAAGCAGGACCTTAGAACCTGGAGAGTGTCAAAGACAAGACAGGCCAGGAAGGTGCATTACTTACTTCTCTTACTATGTGTGACAAAATCTTGTTTAAAAACAACAACAACAACAACAACAACTTGAAATTGGAAGCGTTTATTCAAACGAAAGTCGGTGCCCAGATAATTTTTTCTCTTTTTATTCAATCTTAAGCCCCAGCCCATATGATGGTACCACTCACGTTTAAGGCGAGACTTTCTCCTTCATTTAAAACTCTCTGAAAACACCAACGTGTATATACCCAAATGGGTATGTCCTCATCAAGCTGACGGTGAAGAACAGTCATCACACATGATGGTGGCTTTGATGTTGTCACCTAGAACTAGATGGATTTGTGAAAAGCAGGAAATTATTTTCTTCCTTCTACCCTAAGAAAGCAATTAAGTCATCCTCAGGAATAGTCACATGGGGTATAAGTCAACACCAGCTTCATTATTAACAGATTTGTCTGAAATAAAAAAAATCAAGGTTGATTTTGCAGTGTTCCCAATGAGTATATCTGCCTACAATATGAGAAATGAAATTCTGGATAACTCTCTCTATTCTTCACAAACATCTTCACTATAGTACACAGCCATTTCCAAGATTTAAGTCAAGGAGTTCTTCATCAAAACTTTGCTTTTGTCAACACTCTTAAAACAAGACCTATTATTTGGAGAAAATGGATGCCCTTAATTGTCTTAGCAACTAGGTTAATATTATAAGCTTCCCTCTCTCCAGCCAATAGCAATCCATCATGGAGCTTTGGAGACCAAAAGGGAAACAAGCAGAAAAACAATTTGCTAGGATGATTTAAGACTTGGCATTTAGAAGCTCCTAACGCAATCGCTCTTTTGATGTGGCTCTTGGTCCTTCCTCTTTTTGAGGAGAGATCTTATATATTCACCCCACAACTGCCTTTGTTTGTGGGGATGTGCAAAATTAAAGGAAAGGGCCATTCTGCCCAAGATGGTAATTGCTTAAGTATGTCAGACCAGACATACACTGTAGTCCTTGCAAAGATGACACTGAGTGGCCAAATGATGCTATGTCATCCATCTGAGCATTTCTCCTGCCTTGATGATGCTAAGTGTTTAAACAGGAAGAGTAAATACTACACATCCAGACATTTAGACCACAGACTGACTAAGCAGCTTGTAAAACTGATATTTTACTTCTTAGTTTAATCTCACGTGCACATATAAAATCCAATTTTAAAATTGAGGCTGATGGGCAAAATGCTAACTATACAGAAGACATATTAGGAGAGAAAAGTCAATATACATGAGTAGCCCTGGTGCCTTACCTTGGAGAATGGCCACAGGGAAGAAATTGTTAGGGTTACACATCCCAGAAGGACATAAGGAAAGAACTCTTTCTGATAGAGCCTAGGACGTTGCTCATAGTTGTCTAAACTGAACTACGTTTTTATTCTTTTACTCAATCCTTGAAGGATAAGCAATTACTCAAGACTAGAATCCATGTGTGCTTGTGTTATGGGGATTAAACTGCATAACCGTTGTGGATACCTTATTGCAAACCCTGGCATAAATCAGTGACTATTAACAGAAATGGTGGGGACATTCATGAAAAGGAGCAGAAGTATTGCTAGAACTGAAAATGAGCGCAGGTTCCTTCCCCTCGCTAACATCTGGTTAGTAAGTAAGCATTGGCATCCTAGTGAATTTTAGTATCTTTATCTGTGAAATATCCTTGCTTTCTACCTCTTGGAGCCCCTAGGACATTATATTATTCAGGATTCTTCACATGGAGGTGGCTGTCCAGGAGAGAGAATTCTTATGTTATGGAGCAAGCATCTCAGTTTGGGTTTTACAGTGAGTTGTAGGAAAGGCCACAGCAACCATGGTGCTCCAGGTAGAGCTCTGTGATGAGGCTTGAGTGGGATAGAGGATGTGCTGGCTCTGGAGCTCAGCGTGCTTTAAACTCCCTGTAGTGTCCCTGCCATGTAGGGGACAAAGCATAGACTGGATTCTGAGGCCTCAGTCCTAGTGATGCACTTGTGATTGTCATAGTCCATCCTGGGTTGAAGCACCTTCACAAATAAAGGAAAAACAGAGTAAAAATAAAATTAAATTAAAAACCAAAAGGAAAGAAGGACAAGGCTTCATTGCTTCCCATATTCCTAGGCTGTCAGTAGCTCCCACATTACCTGGACTCTGCGTTAGTAGAGTGGGAAGCGGCAGCAATTCTATTCCTCACAGTTGGCCAGTGTGATTTGTATTCCACAGTGTAATCCCTTCACCGAAAGGCTGATGTCTGTTGGACTGCAATAACCAGGTGATTTTATATTTTGAAAAGAGCCAATTAATGATGAGAGCTCACTAGTGTTATTTTCCTTCTCTTCATTTCAAAGAAAATTGGATTCTTCGTGTATGTCAGAGTTGGTAGCTCACTGCTGTTAAAAATGAAAGAAGTTATTTGGAAATGGAGAGAAGGAAATATGTGATGAGCTGGGAAATTCTTCGTAAAAAGAGAAGAGCAGTGACAAAGTTTGCACGTACTGAATCCACCGACTTGACTTGGTACCTGTGGTGTTCTCCAAGGGGGCCTCCCAACGTGAAAAGTGAATGGTCAAGATCACATAATAAGAAGTAGACCACAGGAGGCCCAGTGATGGAGAGATCTCGGGCTTCAGATTAATTGAGACTTCTTTTCCTCCTGCAGGGTCACCCTTCTCCTCAGCTTCTTTCAGCCTTCCCTACTTCAACCACAGAGATCAGCAGCTTCTGTCTGTTGGTGGGATGCAAATATCTGCATCTGACTCTTTCCTCTGCTTGTTGGGTCTCTCACATGGCAGTCATGCTGGGTCCCTTTTTTGTGAGTGCTTCATAGCCTCACTAATAGTGTCAGGCCTTGGGACCTTGCCTCGAGCTGGATCCCACTTTGGGCCTGTCACTGGACCTTCTTTTCCCCAGGCTCCTCTCCATTTCCATCCCTGCCATTCTTTTGGACAGGAACAATTGTAGGTCAGGGTATTGACTGTTGGATGCCCCCTTCTCCTTCATTTGACGTCCTATCTTCCTGCTATAGGTGGGCTCTATAAGTTCCCTCTCCCTACTCTCGGGCATTTCATCTACGGTCCCTCCCTTTGAGTCCTGAGAGTCTCTCACCTCCCAAGTCTCTGGTGCATTCTGGAGGGTACCCCCAACCTCCTATCTCCCGAGATTGCCTGTTTCCATTCTTTCTGCTGGTCCTCAGGGCATCAGTCCTTTTCCCTCACCCAATACTAGATCAGGTTCTCCTCTTCCCCTCCCTCCCTCCCAGAACCCTCCCTCCCTCCCCACTTGTGATTGCTTTCTTCTCCCTCCCAAGTGAGACCACCAAATAGGCAGCTACACCAGCTGATATGAGGTCTCCAACACACATACAGTAGAGGACTTCCAGGTCTGTGTTCCTTCAGAGATGATGCACCTAACCCTCAAGAGACTGGAGACCCCAGGGAGTTTAGAGGTCAGGTAGGGTATGGGGTGGGGACATCCATTTGGAGACGGGGGTTGGGGTAGGGAGGAGGTATGGGATGTGGAACAGTTGGAGGGTGGACTGGGGGTGATAAAATATGGAATGTAAACAAGATTGATTGATTAATTAATTAATTTCTTTTTTTTTTTAAGAAGAAGTAGACCACAGGAGACAACAAGCTCACTAGGAAACACTGTGTGCTGGACACAGTGTCCACACTACAATACCACAACAATGGGATAAACTATAACACTACAGCATTCTTCTATTAGGGAAAAGTGGCTCTCCTCAGCCAAATGAATGCAACCCCCACTCATGCTGGGAATACACTCATGGCATGGACTGAGCCACACTGAGTTAGTGGCATAGTCACACTGCATGGACAGATGCTTCCCAAGCTGGGAAAGGTGGGAGAGGGGGCTGCTGATGCTGGGGGGTGCTGCTGGGGCTGCTGGGGCTGGGGGTGCTGCTGGGGCTGGTGATGCTGGTGATGCTGCTGGTGGTACTGCTGGTGCTGGTGATGCTGGAGGTGGTACTGCTGGTGCTGGTGGTGGTGGTGCTGGTACTGGTGGTGGTGGTGGTGGTGGTGGTGGTGGTGGTAAGGAGTTAAGTATCCAAATTCCACAACTAAGACCACAGTAAACTAACTGTTCCCTGAAGGGACAAATCATCATACAACCTCCCAGGAAACATTTGTAGTCTCCTGGGAAGGAAAAGAAAACTACATAACCTCAGCCATTGGATCTTATATGCATTGCTTTTATCTGCCATTCTCACTGCATACTGAGACACATGGCCAAATAAATGTCTAAATTAGTCGGTATGTCCATCTGTCCATTTGTCAATTCTTGATGTATGAGCACCAACATGTAAACATGCCTGTCTTGAAGAATGAACTCATGCATCCCTTTTCCTTTAGTGAGCTAATGACTCTGGCCTCTCAGTTTTAGAGAAACAGAAATAAGCCAACGGCACAACTTTCTGGTCCCAAGGTGGCTTTCATACAAGGAAATTTTGAAATGAGTTATTTTCTCATCCAGGCTTCTACGTTTCTTATAATGAGCGGCACTGTCTTATGATCAATAAAATATTTTTTTTTATCAAGTGTTAAATCAAGAAGACTAACTGCAAGATATCTCTACTTGTAATTATTATATTTTTCTTGTCTTTGTGACCCAAAATTATTTTTTTCTATCTTTCATTCCCCCAAAATAGTAGCAAAATTTAAGTTAAACTTATCTAAAGTCCACTTCCTACCTTGCCTCTGTGCAGGCGACTTCATCCTTAAACCTAGGTGAGATTTGTAGATTCCTCAGAAGACTATGATGTAGTATAGTCACTCCTCCAGGGACATGAGGGACCAGAATATACAAACAATGCTCCTGATAACTGTGCCTGTGCCTCTAAAGCACCATGGTTTTCAGGAGAACGGATCTATCTTTTCAAGGCAGCAGGGCCACATGTGGAAATCATGAGCCTTTGAAATTAACGTCTTGATTTCTGTCCTAACTCTTTCAGTTTGGAACCCAAAAGTCTTCAGCAAGGTCTCCCCTGAGTCATTTAGAAAGAGATGGGGAAATGGCTTCCATGGATATGGTAAAGAAGATCACATAACAAGACAAAAGGGTGTCAAGCACATAGCCAAACAAGCACATTCCATACCACATAAGAGTTCCAATCACAGTTTCCCAAAAGGAAAAGACAAGAGGGGCTTATATTAGCAGAATCCTCTTGCCTTGCTCATACTCCCTGGGAATGATTGATTTTTTTTCCTTGATGTTTGAGCCTTCACACACTGGTTCTTCTACAGATGTGGGCTAGGCAAGGATAAAAAATGTTCATTGCAAAATATTAAGCTAGGGCTAACATGCCCACGTGTCTATCTTTTCAGTAGAAAAAGTGACTATTCAAGTGATTATTTTTCTCCATCAGACTAATGCTTACAGGTTCTGTTTCATCAATCAGCTACATTCATGATTTAAAATTGCCTCAGTCATAAATAGTCTTTAAGTACCTAAGGAGCTGAAGGAGTCTGAAGCCCCATAGGAGGAACATCAATATGAACTAACCAGTACCCCAGAGTTCCTTGGAACTAAACCACCAATCAAAGAAAACACATGGTGGGACATGTGGCTCTAGCTGTATATGTAGCTGAGGATGTCCTAGTCTGACATCAATGGGAGGAGAGGCCCTAGGTCCTGTGAAGGTTCTATGCCCCATTATAGGGGAATGCCAGGACTGGGAATGGGAGTAGGTGGGTTGGGGAGCAGGGGAAGGGGGGAGGGAATAGGGGTTTTCTGGAGGAAAAAGTAGGAAAGGGGATAACATTTGAAATGTAAATAAAGAAAATAGCTAATTAAAAAAAAATAAAGAATCTGTACTCAAGTCACCTATTGGGTCCACACCTCCTAGCTTCAAGATCTGAAATCATCTTTTCCCAGGCCACAGCAGCAGGATAGGACCTCTTCTATCTTCCCGGGATGAACACAGCACTCTAACTATTGTACCAGTTCAAACAGAAACCTATCCAATGCATTTAGAACAGCAGTTCTCAATCTATAGAGCATGACCCATTAGGGGTCAAATGCCACTCTCACAAGGGTTGTATATCCTGCATTTCAAATATTTACTTTATGATACATAACAGTAGCAAAATTAAAGTTATGAAATAGCAATGAAAAATAGTGTTCTGGTTGAGGGTAACCACAACCGAAGGAACTCTATGAAAGGGTCACAACATTAGGAAGGTTGAGAACCACAGCTTTAGAAAGCCCTCTCTTATCATTTTTTTGTTTTATCAATTCCCAAATGCATTTTTTCTCTATACCATTTGTGCATGTGTTGGAGTGGGTCGGGGTGGGGCGAGCCTCCCTTGGAGTCCATGGCTGCTGTTACCACTTCCTAAACATCTATTTGCTGAGTACCGACTTTCCCAAAATTGTTTAATGCTCTTCGCCTCTAGCTAGCCCTTGAAGTGTGCTTGTCACCTTATCCTAATTCTTACTCTTGTTGAAATAGTCATCGACACATTGTGACATTCTTTCCTCTGCCTTCTTGCACATCACAGCCCTGAAAGCCACCACCATGCTTGCCCCATTAAGAAACTGACATTTTCTAAGTGTCTGTTGAATAAAGGAGTGCCTGTAGTCAGGAATCTGTGCCATGAACGAATGGCACCTCTTTGTTTCTCTTCCAATTTTATGGCTCAGGAAGCTTGTTTTCAGAATGGAGTCTCCTGTCTATGGCCAGTAAGCTGCCAGGCCTTTCAGGGCTGTTTCGGGGATGACATTAAACCTCCGATGGGAAAAGGGGTGAAGAAATAGCAGCAGTTTCAATCCTGGAAAGCATCAGTGACGACTCGTGGTCAAAGTTTATAACTGTACTGAGGCGCTGTTAGGTTGCCAAGACTTAGAAAAGAAATGAGAAAACAAAGGCACCAAATGAGGTGTGGTGTGAAAAGACACACGTCATTCCCAAGAAGCAACCCCAGAGACTGCCAAGAAGGAGGATAAGAAACTCAGCTCCTCCCAGAGGGAGGCCCTTCTGACCTGGGAGCAACAGCTTGGCCCTAAATCAAAAAAAAGACATCCACAGGAGGCAGGGTGAGGTCAGCAGATGGGGGACGGTTATTAGGGGAAAAAAAAAAAAAAAAAAAAAAAAAGATGCATCTAGTCCAAGGGAGATGGAGAGTGTCTGAAAGACAGAACACAGCAGCGTAGAGGTCTGGGAAAAGGGACTAGTGAGCACTTGGAAGGGCAGACAGAACCGTGACTCCAGGGCAGCCCTGTAGAACGCACATGTCATAAGCTTGTAAGTCTCATATATTAGTAAAGATTAACCTACCATAAGAAGTTCAGTACAGAGATCTGAACCTCTCGCTGCCCCCTCGACATACTGTGAGAGAAATAGCAACTAAGATCACTCAGCATTTGCCTTTCTGATATCACTTGACAGTTATGGCTGGCTGCTGGACCAGGCCCACCACATACTAGCTATGAATCCTGGGTAAATTGTTCAGTAATGCTGGTCTCCGTTTTCTCATCTATAAAATGATACATCCTGTCCACTTCTCAGGATCCCAGAGCCGTGTAAATACTCTTTCCAGACTGGACCTAATGTATATGAATGTTGTTGTTAAAGGTGTGTTGAAAAGACAAATGTATGCTTATAATTTGGGTAAAAATCTCCAAGTAATCTGTAACTAACACTTATTTACATGCATGAGAGAGAAAGAATGAGAGAAATATTACAATAGGGCACAGCTGAATGAGGGGAGAGGGAACTCTGGGAAGGAGAAATAAAGAGTAAGTCAAATTGTTTTTGATGCAGGCTCACTACAACCACCAGGTCCTGAGGCCATGACTGTTTGGAATCATGGCAGACCCTAGGTTAAAGCCAACCCAACATAGCAGTATTATCTGCCAGGACTGTTAAACAGAGATCTCCTATCTCAACAGCAGCACTGAAGACCAGCTTCAGAAGGGTTGATATTTGGAGTAGATCAAAAAGGCCTTCCAGCTAGGCGGTAGTGGCACATGCACTTGGGAACCAGAGGCAGGCNGATTTCTGAGTTCNAGGCCAGCCTGGTCTACAGAGTGAGTTCCAGGACAGCCAGGGCTATACAGAGAAACCCTGTCTCAAAAAACAAAAACAAAAACAAAAACAAAAACAAAAACAAAAACAAACAAACAAAAAGGGCCTTCCAGGGGCCCTGAGTGCTGGTGCATATTCTTCTGAGAAAATGTCAAGGTAATGCCTGGTGGAAAGTTGGAAATCCTAAACCTGCTTTCAGTCTCTTCTTCCTTGTGAAGCTGGGTCCTAACCCAGAGGGTCATTAACAGCCCCTTGGCAAATCTTATGAGAGTAAAGACATTAACCCAAGGTCTTGGCTTTGTTTCAGCTCAGATAATTGTACTCTGCTTCCCAAAGTTGGTAGGAAGAGGCAATCATTACAACTCAGATACTTCCTCCCACCAACTCCTCTCACCTTATAGGGTGAAAAAAAATTCCCCTAGGGTCTTAGCTAGATGCAAGTTGTGGTCCATCTGATTCTGCCTGTCAAGACAAAATCTTTTCTATAAACTTGGGCAGGGATGCCACTTCATGCTGCCCATATCAACAGACCACATCTCATTGCGCTGGTGTTTTTTAGCAAGACCTCTGTTAACATTCAGGGTATGAGTGATGGCTGGGAAGCTCCATTCTGTTTCTTTGCTACAACTGGCCCACTCGGCATGGCTATGGGTAAAGTTAGCTCTTATTTCCTGTTCTAACATGAGCTTTGCAAGTCCCATTCTAATATGAGCTTTGTGTCCAAGGCCAAGCTGACCCTGTGTATCCTGTAAGGTACCACATGTTACTCCTGAGATGCTGTGGAATCACTCTCTCAGCTGCCAGGAAAAATAGACCTCCATTTCCTATTCAGAGTTATGATTTATGCAACAGTATAAATTACTGTTGATTCAACCAAGTACAGTTGTGTGACAAGTGCCTTAAATTCAGGTGCTCAATATAGAAAATATGAAAAACATATGATCAACCTTTTTTTTTTTGATGTGTTAGGCCAATGCTTGAAAGCCATTGTCACACATACGCAGTTGTGTGCCCGCTCAAAGAAGCAAGAATGTCTAAGCCACAGGGGAAAAAAATAAAACATGTGCAAGCAGCTGCTCAAATCAAAGTGCTAGACCCCGGGATGGGTTCTCCATGTAGATCTTCTCTAAAGCTAGCAATGATGACCCAGGAGATAAGTGAGCACACAATGTAAGATCACTCATCCACTAAATAGCCCAGACTAAAATAACCCTCCAAACATACAGGGTCAGATCCTATGCCCAGTGCACTGTATAATATTTCTGCTAAAATACAGAAGTTAATGATGACACAACAAGCGGACATGTTTTATTTTCTTACTTAAACTTCTTAGACTTGTTCACATCCTCTATAATGAATACATATTACATGGATAATTGGGAAAACCTGATACAATTTTTAGGTCTCCCCTTTTCATGTCTTCTACATTTTGGGCAAAATTGAAAAATTAAGAGAATTCTCATTATCAAGAAGTCCTATAAATAATGTTCTTTCTTTAGAAGTTTCCAGGTCCAGAGAAAATTATTAGAATAAGGTAGTCTGTCAAGCTTCCCCATAGAGATGCTCTGTTTTTCAGTTTTATTTAAGCACCATGTCTCCTTTCCCTGCCCCAGATAATAAAAGAGTCTTTGCATACCCACACTGAGAAAGGAACAAGAAATTAAGGGGTAAAAATCAGATTTAAATACCAAATTCTGCCATGCTCCACAAGGGTGAACTTGGCCTCTGGACCAGTGGATGTAAGGGCTTCAGAAACTTAGTGGCATTTTAATAGCATGAGATAATTTCCCATCTAAACAGTAAGAAATATGGACTTGAGATCAATACAGACTGAATTAATAGTCAACAGCAATCAAGTCTGTCAGAGAAAATATGATTCATTTCTTAGAAGAGCTAAGATCTCAAGCTGTTCACTGAGATATTTTTGAGGGTAGGGAACCCTAGCAAGAAGAATGCTTAATTTAATCCACAAGTGGGTTGGTAGAAGAAGCACAGACCCTCCAACACTACTGAGAGATTTCTTTCCCTCTTTGCCAGTGGCTGCAGTCATCTTAGGGCTAAGGGTCTTCCTACGGCTGCTTCCAAAGCCCCAAGCTCAGCCCCTAGCAAGCAGAGGAGCTGACCTCAACCCTAAGTGTGCAAAAATAAAGTTTTCAGCTCAGCTTACCAGACAGTAATTAATCTAATTAACAATTACTGAGTGGAGAAGAAGTTAAGAATGTCACATCTCCTGGTGTTCTTTTAATTTCAGAGGAGCTTTTGAACGTGTAATTTTCTGACATTTCACTGGCTTGCCAAATGTCTCTCCTCTTACAGGAAAATAGAACTTACTCATCAAGGATGCAGCTTCGTTTTCACTGAGTGCAGGGATATGCACAGATATGGATTGCCTTAATATAAGAAATGCTGGCCCTTGACACCAGCCTGAGTGTGATTATCCAAAGAAATGGAGAGGTTGCCTTCCTTACTGTAATTTATTATTAAGTCTAAGAGGCCCGAGAACTAAAGCCTCAACAATGCTACACAGTGTTTACAAAAAGAAGTACTCGCTTTAAAATAGTTGAAACTATCTTTCGAAAAGAAATATCCCACTCAATTTGCATCCCTGTGTACACACAGAAGTTGCGTTTTTAAGTCAGAATTGCAAAATTTCAATTTTTGACTTGTTGCCATTTTGGCAATGACAAATGGGTGATGTCACTGCAAGAGGTTTCCATGGAGGCTTTTACAAAGTCCATAAAGGAACGAGATAATCTATGTGACACTCTGACCCTAGTGGAATATTTAGTCTAGTGTCTTTTACATCAGTGCCTGGTAGGGGTGAGTAAGTATTAGAATGAATATCAGCACCTTTACACACAGCATCTTCTGGTCTCTGTTGGCTCCTCCCTCTAAGCCTTGTGTTCCGCCTCTTGCAGACAGGTTGGGAGTTTCTTCCTGGAACCCTGGATCTGGACAGCGTCCTCGAACCGCCCACTGTCACCGCCCACCGTCACCTGGACCGCCCACCATCGGACACCTGCCCGCCACTGCCAGGACTGCCCATCATCGCGAGAACGCCGAGGCAACTTCTAAAGACTCAGGGGAATGCTGGGAACCCTTCTTTGTATTTAAGCCAGTCCTGACATTAAAGATAAGGGCTTTGATCAGATACGTGTCAGGGCCCAATATTTTCCTTTGCAGCCCTGTTCCTTCTTAGGAGTTCTCGTCCTCCAGTTCGAATCCACAGTGGGTTCAGCAGGCAAGAGTGCGAACCCACCCCAAGGTGTTCTGCCCATGCAGACAAGGCGCCGGTCTGCGTGCAGGCAGGAACACTACAGGTCTCCACCAAACCATATGCTTCTTTGAGACAGTGTGTCACCTTTGAAAGGAAGAAGCAGGACTTGGAGGCTGGGTAAAGAATTCTGAACTCACTTGGGGAGCACGGGAGAAGCATAACTGGTCCCACATTAATTAGAGAAGAGGTTCTAAAATCTCTGCTACATAATCCAGAGAGGCTCCAACCTGTCATTTTAAGAGAGCCCATCTTTTTATCCAGTCCAAAGTTTAGTTCTTTCTGAGTCTACAAAAAGACTATGAAGTCACAGGTAGTTCCTCTGTTAGCATTTGACCTTGCATGAAAGTATCAGAAAGCCATTCTCCACTGTTCCCTTGAACTAACAATGTTCTTTGTATACACTTACAGTGTCTTAGTCAGGGTTTCTATTCCTTCACAAACATCATGACCAAGAAGCAAGTTGGGGAGGAAAGGGTTTATTCAGCTTACATTTTCCATATTGCTGTTCATCACCAAAGGATGTCAGGACTGGAACTCAAGCAGGTCAAGGAGCAGGAGCTGATGCATAGGCCATGGAGGGATGTTCTTTACTGGCTTGCTTCCCCTGGCTTGCTCAGCCTGTTCTCTTATAGAATCCAAGACTACCAGCCCAGAGATGGTCCCACCCACAAGAGGCCTCTCCCCCTTGATCACTAATTGAGAAAATGCCCCACAGCTGGATCTCATGGAGCCATTTCCTCAACTAAAGCTCCTTTCTCTGTGATAACTCCAGCTGTGTCAAGTTGACACAAAACTAGCCAGTACATGCAGACTGTGTCAAACACAAAGCTTGGAGCATGTACACATGCTAATTGTGTGAAAGAATCATTTCCATCTTATAGAGATAGCCACTTGGTATTAACATGTTTCATGGCACAATTAAAAGCAAAGAAAGAATTGACATTCAACAGAGGCTGACAGACACATAGGCTCTTTCTACTTGACCAAGATGTGTGTAGTCAGCACAAACTGCCATCAACAATACCCTGGCCGGTCTTGGTTTGGGTTGTTACTCAATTATCCAAAATACATAGGAAATTAAGAATTCCAGTAAGTTGAAACTCTGCCTTAGCTAATGGAGTCTAATGGAAAAACTAGGTTTCCCACATTGATTCAGTCTACAGCAAGAGACGGCTTGACTCTTGTTGTGAAGCATATCCCTCCCAGATTAAAGCATCCCATCCTACAGAGAAGCTCCTAAAACCAGAAAGTCAACATCTCAAAACAGATCAGGAAGTTGCTGAAACTAACCAGACTCATTAGTACCTTCCCTCTCTAAGAGTGGACAGTAAAGACTGCTCAGAGTCACTCTCAGACAAGCCCAGTTATCTGAAGGAAGCAGAGAGGAACCAAGCTGCAAAGAAGACCTTGAGATAAGCCCTGCCTCCTAAGCAGGTCACCCAAGTACCCTGGAAGAAGCAGAAATCAGCCCAGCTTCCTGGAAATGGTTCAAACTAACTGAGCCAGCTAGAAAAGACACTTGCTACCTGTTGAGCTGCCTGAATGCTGTGCAGTGTGCTCCATGGTCCCATCTTTTGTGAGCTGTCAATCATGCTAGGGTGATGCAACTGTCTTTGAGTCATCTCTGTTCCCGTAAGTAACTCCTTCACACATATTCCTGTAAGAAACTCTAATCAAACTCATTGTTCACAAAGCTGGACTTTGATAGTGTCTTTACTTTGGCCTGTCATTGGTTCTATATCTGGGGTAAGTAGCTGTGGGTGCTAAATCTCCCCAGGAAAAAAAATATGTTGCACAATGTCTATTATACCATTGTTTAGCTTAGGTCTAACACGTATCCCTGGTGACCAGAGAAAGTCAACACAGTTTACTGCTACTAATGGCATGTCTTTTCTCGCTTCTGTAAGTGGAGTCAGATGACAGAGTCTTTCTTGTTATATGCAATCCCAATGCATGGCATAAAGTAAGTCTATGTCTATGATAGCATGCAGTCACATTCATTTTATATATATATAAATATATATATATATATATATATATATATATATATATATATATCAATCATATGTAATATAGTATAACTAGAAAATTATATGGTCAATATATTATACAGAATTCTTCCTTGAGTTACAATAGTGCTATGTCACAAGACATCCAACATAAGTTGAATATACAATAATCTAAAGATATTTAACACGTCTAGCCTACCAAACATCCTAACTTGGCCTACTCTCTTTGAAATATGATCAACATACATTTACACTAACCAAAAATTGGGCAAAACCGTCCAATACTAATCTTGTTTTGTAATAAAGTTGTTGGACAGCTCATGTAATTTAACGACTACCCAATCATAAAGGCCCTGGCAACACTCTCTACTGCAGCAGAGTATCATCAGCTCTTTTACCTTGGGATAGCTTGGCTGAGTGAGTGATGCTAAATGATGCTGTGCAGCCTCCGAGAGAGGAGCAGAGCAAATACTGCTACCCCAGGAAAAGGTTAAATCCCCAAACCCCGAGTACAGTTTTTGCTTGTGTACCATCATAAGATTGAAAATCATATACTGAACTATCATCCGTTAGGACTTATCTATAATATGTATTCTATAGTGTGTACAATATAATAGAAAATGGCTAATAGAAAACTTGTAGTTAGCCATCCAGTGTACTAGACTATATGTTATATGCTCTAGAGATGTAACACACACAGCATGACAGAATGGATGAATGATAGATAGCGCAGCCAGACATGGAAGTGATAAAGTACATGACTGTAAATGAGCACAGATGTGGGCATATTTGCAAACATAACGGACATTTAGAGTTTGAATCCAGACTTTATCAACAACCAACTACATCCTTATAAGCATTCTCAGACTCTGGGCCCTAGTATGAAGAGAATGATTCTGTTCTGAGTTAGTATCTCTTGTCAGTTTCTGTAGTCCAAGGACTCTTAACATCCAAAATCAATTAACCTTCCAATAGTCTATCAGTCAGGTATTAATATCGGTATCAATTATAATTTAAGAAACTGAGGCATGGAACGGTATATTTGCTCAAGGTCACACAGCTAGCTTGCAGCAAGAACTCTTCGTCCAGGGCCTGTGAGTGTACTTTCTTGACACAGGGCAAAATAAGCTAAGTGTTTTCCATGAAGCTCTACATTGAGTCCAGTATATCATGAGTGATCTTTGAATACTGTCCCCATGGCCACTTGCCTCCCTTCTAAATGAGAACATTCTTCTGCTAACCATGTGGGCTATTAAAACTTGACAATACAATTTTCTTATAAAGAATGGAAGAAGAAATCAGTTCGAATAGATTTTATTTCCAAACGATCTATAAATAATAAGTTAAGGGGACTCGCCTTTCTTATTTAAAGATCTAATTTAGATTCTTTATCAAAATGATTTAACATGCCTTTCACTAGGAAACCATATTTCAAAGGGTTTATTTATTAGACTTCTTGAAAGTGTGTTTTTAATGCACATTCTGACTTTTTGCCAAACCTCTTCTCTGAAACAGTAAAATTAGAGCCGTCCCCTCTTTAAAGACGGATATTTATTAGATTTTTACATATTGATACAGTATACTGTATCAAAATAAATCTTGCTGAGAATTGTCACATAAATCTTCTCATATTCTCACATCCATTGTCTCTACTGTAACTCCCTCCAAAAAGCATGCAGGGAAGTCTCAAAGTCTCATGATGAAGAACTTTTTTTTTTAAAGGATCAAAGTTGTATCTCTGAGTCTAACTTTTCATGGCCAACTTCTCTTTCCCCATCACTGTGGCTCTACTTGGGCCAACATGGCTGTGTGTGTTTTATCTGACACTGATAATGAAATGTAATTACATCTTAAGCCCAAACAGCTGTGAACTCTGCAAAAAATTTGAGGGCCTCTCATGCCAAGTTCAAAAAAAAAAATGCTTAAACCTCCAGGGAACATGCCAGGAGAGTGTCACTATTTTGTGTCTCTTTCCATGTGGTAACCATTAAAAAAATTCTTCTTTTTATGTAGATTAAGAAGCTTGCTTCTAAAAAACCCTAGTGGTCAGGTTATGAATGAGTTCAAATTAAAAAAAAAATGTGTTTTTAATGTGAGCCTGTCATTGACTTTACTCAAATACCATTGTAGATATGGGGTGTACCCATGTAGATGTGGGGTGTCAAACCAATGCTGATATTTAGAGGTATTCAAGGTTTGGGTTACTTGTTTGACATTGTAGATGTAAGACCTTCTAGGATGAATTAATAATGCATGCATGTTCCCAGGGTTATACTTTTAATCATTATAATATTCAAAACCTCGAAGATTCTGTGTACATACATCTCATTTCTTATTTCACAAATTCATTTAATACTCTATGTAGTGTTGTGCACCAGACACAGAATATGCAAAGAACACAAGTGAAGACTCGAAGACTCACCTGATCTTTTTGGTGTCCCCTTTAGAGCCGCCATATCAAAAGATGAATACAGAGCAAAGGTCAATAATTGTGGGACCTTTGGGAACAAAGTTCCTTGACAGATGAAAAGTGATGTGGATGTCTGTCTCTCTCTGTCTCTCTGTCTCTGTCTCTGTCTGTCTGTCTCTGTCTGTCTCTCTCTGTCTCTGTCTCTCTGTCTATGTCTCTGTCTCTGTCTCTGTCTCTGTCTCTGTCTCTGTCTCTNTCTCTCTCTCTCTCTCTCTCTCTGTGTGTGTGTGTGTGTGTGTGTGTGTGTGTGTGTGTGTGTGTGTAGGGATGAGGGTACTGAGGAGCTGGCTCAAAGGTTAAGACCTGGGTCATATTGTCAGCATCTACATGGCAGCTCATAACCATCTGTTAACTTTAGCTCCAGGGGATCAGATGCCCTCTTTGTGACCCCAATGTGCACCAGGCACACCCATGGCACACAGCCATACCCAAACAAACAAAATCCCAACACTTGGGAGGCAGAGGCAGGGGAATTTCTAAGTTGGAAGTCAGCCTGGTCTACAGCATGAGTTCCAGGACAGCCAGGGCTACACAGAGAAAACCTGTCTCAGAAAAAACAAACAAACAAACAAACAAAAACCCACAATTGCAAAGAAGACAAGTGAAGACTCGAAGACTCACGAGATCGTTTTGGCGTCTGTCCCCTTTAGAGCTGCCATATCAAAAAATGAATATAGAGCATAAGTCAATAGTTGTAGGACCTTCATGAACAAAGCTTCCTGACAGATGAAAAGTGAAAACAGAGGATCCACAGCACCCTTGCTTTGCTGAGTGCTCAGTGCCTCTGAGGGTTTTTTTCCTTTTTTTTTTTTTAATTAGATATTTTCTTTATTTACATTTCAAATGTTATCCCCTTTCCTGGTTTCCTCTCTGAAACCCCCACCCATTCCCCCCTCTCCCTGCTTCTATGAGGATGTTCCCCCACCCACATACCCATTCCCACTTCCCCATCCTGGCATTTCCCTACACTGGGACATCAAGCCTTCACAGAACTAAGGACCTCTCCTCCCATTGATGCCAGACAAGGCCATCCTCTGCTACATATGCGACTGGGGCCATGGGTCATTCTTGGTGTACTCTTTGGTGGTTTAGTCCCTGGGAGCTCTGGGGAGGGGGTCTGGTTGGTTGATATTGTTGTTCATCTTTGGGGTTGCAAACCACTTCAGCTCTTTCAGTCGTTTCTCTAACTCATCCATTGGGGACCCCTGCTCAATCCAATGGTTCTGCTCTCACAACAGAATCAGCCCACCCACTAGGCTTTGCACCCTAGTGTACAGTAAAATTAAAATTCCCCTAAAGAGCCTCCCAAACTCATTCTCTTTCCGACAGACTCTCTTTCATCTCTTGAAGATTATGCAGTTGGACCATCATAGGAACATCTATACCTTCAACTGACCTCTGTGTAGCAGTATTAGGGCCAAAATAACTGCACCTATACTTAAGCAACCTGAGTTGTTTTTCTCATTATTGTCATTTCTGAAACTGTATTAACAATATAACAATGCTTTATGTTCATCTATATCCTATTAGGTACTTAAGGCATGAACATATGAAGAAATATATAGAAAGATGTGCATAGTTCCTATGAAAATGTTATGCCACTTTATAAATGAAATCTTGGATTTTCACAGGGAAGTGCTAGAAGCAAATCTCCCACAGGTACTAAGAAAAGACCATATCTCCAATGAAGAACTATACTGGATAAAACCCATCCATTTATCCTTCTTAAATAGAAACTATCTTGTTTTTCTACTACTACTACTACTACTACTACTACTACTACTACTACTACTACTACTACAGGCACACACACACACACACACACACACACACTAATGTTTTCTCAATCAGTGTTTATGAATGCAGGCTTTGTTAAGCCTAGACCAAATACGCCATGCCCCTCAGGCTACAGGACTAGTGAATGCCATCAAATCCCCTGAGCACAGGTTCAGTTTAGGAGAAACTTTGGAAACATCTAAAGACCAATAAAAAGACACTTTGACACTTTAATCACTCCTATTCAATTAAAGGAACTTTCTTTTGGAGGATGAGGAACATACTGTGTTCACCCTGACTTGATGGAGTCACAGAGAAAGCACTTGATGCTTTAAACAAAACAAAGAAAATTTGAAGGACAAAAGCTAACCCTGAACAAACTGCCCCTAATTTTCCTAGGCTAGGGTCTCCCTGAACTTTCTGAATCTGTTACCTAGGAAATTACCCATGAGCCCAAGCAGAACTGAATTGAATTGAATTAGCTGTGATTATCAAAAAGAGCCTTGATGAACATTGCATTCGATGCACCAAATGACTTGGAACTATCTCCCACACATCTAGCTTTGTGTGTCTGTTAATAACAGCAAAGGCATACAGATGTGTAGCCTTCTCCTTGCAGAGAAAACAGGAAAAAAAAAAAGCCAGACAGGTGAGTGAGAATTTCACAAATGGAGATAGTGGAGCAGAGCCAGTGGCAGGGGACACTATATGTGTGGCCATTACTCTTGACCAATCTACAAAGTATAAACTTTGTAATGGCTATTCTTGGTTATCAACTTGACTACATCTGGAATTAACTAAAATCTGTGTACAACCTGTGATGGAGGCTTCTTAATTCAATCACATGAAATGCAAGACTTGCCTTTAGTCTGGATCTCTGAGGTGGGAAGATCCACCCTTAATCTGGGCCACACCTTCTGGTTTTGCCTTGTGTAAAGGACATAGAAACAAAAGAAAGCTTTTGTTCTTTGTCTGCTTGTTATCACTAGCAAGTCCATTCCTTCACTGGCATTAGCACCTACTTATTGGAGATTCCAGCATATGGTGAAGATCAGATGATGCATCCAGCTTCATGGACTGAACAACTACTGGATTTTTGAATATTTCATTGGCAGTTCATTGTTGAAATAGATAGACAGATAGATAGATAGATAGATAGATAGATAGATAGATAGATAGATAGATAGATAGATAGATAGATATTTGTTCTATCAGTTCTCTTTCTCTAGAGTATGCTGGCTAACATAAAACCCAAGTGGGCATGAATATAGCTTTCCTACTACAAATACTAAACTGCTGTTAATTCCTTATTCAGTTATAATTTGATCTTATTTTTTCTCCACCAGTAATTTCTTAAGGCTCCATAGACTCAAACATCAGCAGTGTGACTGATGCCCCTGAGGCCTATGTCCAGACATATGCTTCCAAGTCTTTGTTTCCCTGGGCCCTGGGTACTTATCCAGTCCAGCAAGCTCTAGGTCACTTCCCTCTTGTCCAATGAATGAGCTCACCTACTGAAACTAGCCACATGACCTTTCTCCAAGAAATTTTTCTTAACTTCATCAGGGTTCTATGCCAAACATGGCTCTAGGGTCATATCCAAAATCAAAGCTATATCCAAAGCAATTGGCCTCCTTAATAGAAGAAGAAATATTTCCTGTCAGTCAATTCCTCTGACTTTCTATCATAGACACAATATTGTTGATGAGGTAATTAGGAATTACTTCAGGAAAAAAGGTATCTCTTCTATTCATTTTATTTTTAATGTTTGAGACAGAGAACCCCTATGTAGCCTACAATGTCCTGAAGTTCACCATGTAGCCCAGGCCTGCCTTGAGTTTGTGGTCTCCCTACCTCTGCTTTATGAGAACTACAGAGTGGGTACTACTCCTAGCTAGTATATTTTACATTCATATAATCAAAATCAGAAAACTCCATTTATTTCTTTTATTCATGCCATAGAGGGACCAGGAACATTCAAAGTTCTGGTGGAGTAATGGAGAAATAGAGACTGAAGGAAACGATTGTAGGCTTATAGTTTGATGGTATCTCATTCCACAAAGGATTTCTCAACTGAGCACTTGTTTCTCAGAGGTTTTCTATAACTCCCTTTGGTCCTTTCAGTAAACCCCAGATTTAGGGGAAAGCCTGGCTGCCATTAGGAAAAAAAGGATACATTAAATACATGAGCAGTAGACCCTAGAGCCAAGCCAGAGTTCTCCGCCACAGTGTGAGCAACAATGCTGCCGTCCAAGCCACGGCCACTCCATAACCTCAGTGTTCTATATGATAGATAGGACAATCCATGACAACTATGAACATGGACATAGTATCTGGTTTCCAATAACTTCAAAGCCAAGAAGCTGTCAACATAAACATAGAGAAACACGATCACCAGAAATTCTACTTCGGTAGTTTTTCTGAGACAAGCTTTTGTGAGGTAGACAGGCTGGCCTCAAACTCAAGATTCTCCTGCCTCAGCATTCCCAGTGCAGGCTCATAGCTCTGCCCTAGCTGGACCCAGCTCCACTCCCATGTTCTTTTCTACTCTAGCTACTGAAGCACTAACTTTTAAAAATGTTCATCACTAGGTTTTTGTCCAATCCATCCATTTGCTCATTCTGCAAAATTGGCAGAGTAATAAAAAATTTGGAAGAGAAGATAAACACATGCAAGTCTTGTTCTCTTGTATCTAAGGACAAATAAAGAGGAGCAGAAGCCTGAAAGCAACACTACCCTACAGTTAAGTACTCCTTGCTTACACTTACCTTCTGAAACACAGCTCCCAAACCTGACCGTACTAGAGCTTCAAGGAGGCCCCTGTAGATCAAACACAAAGGCACATGAGATTTATGGTAGGCAGAAAACAGTGAGGGTCTTCAGGCATTTCTTCATTAGGAGAGCTATATGCCAAGATGTTCCAGGAAACCTCTGTTTTTCTGAGAAGAAAATAATAATGCCCACAGAAATGTCAACAGCTTATCACTGTTAACAAGTGATGCTCTTGGCACATAGGGCAAAAGGAGACCCTCATGAGAAAGAAGAGAGACTCAGACTCAGAGGACAGAACCATCTATCAAGGTAGCAGGGCATCCATCAAGTTTGTGAGGATCTGGAAAGCTGCCCATCTTGGTGAGCTGGGACTCACATACAATGTACTTAGTCCAGGGGCTGCTTCGAAAGCCTGAACTGTATCTGTATGTATGTCTGCATACACAGGCTCATATCCTATAAGGCAACATATTTCTCTTGTCTTTTAAAAAAAGTTTGTGTTGGGGGGAGACAAGATTATTTAATGAATAAGGTACTTGCCACCAAGCTTGATGACCTAAGTTATTGATCTCAATGAGGACATATCAGGGAAAATAAGAGACTTGGTTCTTGCACGTTGTTCTCTGACCTTATTCACAGGCCATGGCACACATGTGTTTTTACATATTCTCATTCTCTCTCTCTCTCTCTCTCTCTCTCTCTCTCTCTCTCTCTCTCTCTCTCTCTC